>NC_137658.1:1603560-1793560 GCF_963422515.1 Blennius ocellaris | reverse complement strand
ACCCCCGCCTCCGTCCCGCCGTGGGTTCTCTCTCTGGACCTTCCTGCAGGATTGACGGTAGAACTGGCAGCTCCTCCAGCGGGTGGCGAGAGAGTTCTCTGTTCCCGAACAGCGCCGAGGGAGGCGGTGGAAGTACCGAGTACTGCAGGTGACGGTCAGTCCAGCTCCAAACACTTAAACTCGGGACTTCCGGTAAAATCATTTTGAGTGACTTGTAGCTTCATTAATGTGTAAACAAAAGGCCCAAACGCACATCAGGGCAGGAAAAACCAATCAGACACAAAACTAGGAAGTCAAGGTGTCTGAAACAAGAGACAGTGTCAGACTTTAAAAAAAACAAACACACAAAAAAACAATAAACAACATTCGATTAAATCATCAGTACACCAGAATGTACTGGAAACTTCTTCTCGCTGATCTCCGCTTTAGTGACTGCAGTCGTTTTTATAGAAAATCTAATGAGTTCTTTGCCATTTCCATTAACAGCGGGGTTCTTACACTCTGTTCCGTGTCTGGTGGCAACTTCCATGTCACATGTTTGACATTTCTGAAATGAAGAACTCTTCATACACTCGAGAGCATTTTCAATTCTGCGTCTGTTGGGAAGCCGTTGTGATTTCCTTTGTGCCGACACAAGTCCCAGTGTCACATATCAGCTTTAAATGAAAATATTTGTTAATATGCAATTAGTGCTTTTAACTATTGGGAATTCAAAACACACCTTCTCTGTTCAGGCTCTCAAAATCCGACAAAACATCTTCACAGTGTCTTTATCAGACCCCCCCCCCCAAACAAAAATATCTATAAACAACCTAATGATTATCATCAGAATGTGACAAAAAAAAAAAAAAAATCATCCTGCATGCTTCAGGGGGTGCAATATCACTTTGTTCCACAAGAAGAGGTGGTGAGTATCTACGTGATTGTCTTTGTATTTATAACTTTATCAAGCAATCTGTTATATAAATGTTTTCCCGCAGTTTCTATTCTTTATTTATGGGCTAATTGACGAGTCTTCTTTTCTTTTTCTTTCCTAATTCAACCTGGAAATGTGAAATTCAACCGAAATCAAGTGTCAAACAGACACGATTTCCCCGGTTCTGGACCCGGTTCTTCACCGCGTTCGCTCTAACGGGACTGATGTGGGTGAGCGGGGTGGACAGTGGTCATTTAGGTGGCAGGAGGAGTGGGCGAGCTGGAGGCCGGAGCTGCACGAGACGAGGAGATGTGATTCTGATTGAGAGTGAAGCCAGCACAGCTGAAAATCACATGGGGATTGTGTGTCTGTCTGATTAGGTGTATGTGTGTGTGTGTGTGTGTGTTTGTATGAAATTTCTCCAGGGGCTGTTGTTTGTTTCCTATCTGTCAAAGCCTACACAGGAAGTGTTCAGAACACACTCAGACCGACACCTCGGTGGCGACGGTGAACTGTGGAGGTCACGCAATCTTCAAGGGAAAAAAAACAAAAAACAAACAATGTTTACTGTGCCAACGATTTTATGCAAATCCGCTTTATTATTTAATAAAGTTCCCCTTCATGCAATGGGCATCCCCGGACCTGACTCATTGGGGGTCGTGAATATTTGCCCACAACACTGATGAGTGACAGGCTCGACGTGTGGATCTCTCCGTGTGGCTCGGCTGAACCCAGCAGGAGGTCTGGAGGAGCAGCGTCCCCCCCTCCAGCTCGGCAGACTCCAGCTGCACCAGCGAGCGCACGCTCGCTTCGTAGCGTGTCGTTAGCGCCGGGACCTCCCTCGTGCAACCACGTCACGACGAACCTCCACCCTGCTGCTTTTTGATACAAATCAAAAGAATCAAGCTCCTTTTTCGCAGATTATTCTTACTTTATTCTACTCTACTCTAACAATTTTTGCCTCTTGGATGTTAAATCAGTGCAATAAATTCAAACGTTTCCTGGTTTTAGGGCCCGTTCAGATGACAGCGGCGCGTGGAAGAACATGTCTCCCACTAACTGCCCTCCTCAGGTTTTTATTTTGACAGTTACTCTAATAACAATCCAACTTGGCCGTCTGCTCACATGCATATCTGTGTGCTTTCATTGCTAATGGTCATAGCATGTTGTTCTCAGTGTGTGTGTGTGTGTGTGTGTGTGTGGTTTCTTCCTTTACTTGGTGTCACTGTAAACATTCCACCTACTGTTTTTTCACAAATATAAACAATCAAGCACGTTCTTTCTTATTACACTATTCTATTTTGTAACACTGCAACTTTTACTGTTGCTTTCATATTGTTTTTTTTTGTTGTTTTAACTTTAGAATATTAAATCAGACACTGAATATTTTCACCCCTGAACTGGTTTCCGATGCGTCTGGCACTGAGTGATTTGTATTGTAGGTGGTTGTACTTGAGCTAAACACAAGTACATTCCTCCCAAAGACCAAGTGGTTTGAACTCCACCTCCGTTTCAGACCCCAGACGTTTCCTGCCCTCGTTCCAGATGCTGATTTCAAATATACAACTAAGAGAAGCGAATGCTAAGTGGGCCGTCCGCCTCCTCCACGAGAAGCTGGACACGTTTTCTGCCGTCACTTATTTGTAGTTCTGTCAAACCAGCCGGGCTGTTGTTGGTTTTTTTTTTTTAAAACAATGTTTTGCAATCACTTCTCTTTCAACGGGATACATCCACTTCACCTTGGACATTTTTTTGGGGGGGGGGTTGTTGTTGTTGTTGTTGTGGAACCCAGGAGGAAAATCTGTTTACTGTGTGAACGTCTGTGCTGGAAGACAAGAGGAAAAGCGGGGAGTAACCGTCGCGACGCTCGACTTTGCCGGCGAACCTCGTCGGTGAATTAACGCAATTTGGTTTTGTGGTCTCCTCTCCGCCGAACGAACTGCCTCGAAGCTTAGTCATCCTTCAAATGTCACACACACACACACACGCACACACACACACACACACACACACACACACACACACACACACACACACACGCACACACACACACGCACGCACGCATGCACACAAACACACAAACACACAAACACACACACACACACACACACAGTTCATTATCAGTGCCAGTGCATGTGAATATGATAATTAACACTGCAGGATTAAACCATGAACTTCATCAAAGGATCTCAAGGCTCGTTTTTATTTCCCCGCGAAGACGGAGACGACGTCACGTTTCCGCGTTTCTCTGTTCGCGGCGTTGACATTTGCGCGGGATCCATCTCTCTTCCTCCAGACGACGGCCTGCTGGTGGAGACCAAGAGCAACGGCAACCAGTGTGTGTGACCAGCCCGCCACACACACACACACACACACGCACACACACACACACACACACGCACACGCACGCACGCACACGCACGCGCGGGAGCCACAGGTACTTCAGGCTGGAATTAATTTTCACCATGTCAGCATTCACCTCTTACCCCCGGGGTAGTTCCAGTTCCTCTGCGGTGAAATCACCCCCCCACCCCCTCCCCACCCCCCACCCCCCACCCCCCACCCCCCACCCCCCACCCCCCCCCCCCCCCCCCCACCCCCCACCCCCCACCCCCCCCCCCCCCCCCCACCCCCACCAACCCTCACGCCTTGTTAGCCGGGCCGTTCTGCAGACCCGGCAACACTGTCAACCTCTTCACAGCCGTCTAGATTCCCAACAAATCACCCCAAGCATCTCCTGCCACTTTGCTCTCAAATTCACCCCCCCTCCCCCCCCTTTTTTTTTTTTTTTTTTTTAAACTTGTGCTCACTGCGTTTTACAGCTGGTGTGCGTCACTTCCCTCCTCCACCAAGTGGGGGCACTGTGGGTTTTCTGAGCTGCTCGCTCCCTGGTCGCAGGACTCCAAGGTGCTGAGGTGGAGGCGAGCCACATATATAACGCCGTGTTATTCATGGTTTACAGGCAGAGCCCCACTGTTTGGAGAGACTTTGGTCAAAGGGTTGGGCACAATGTTCTGTTCACACGCCGGCCAAAGACCTTTCAGGTGCGAGTCGGCGTGCCGCCGCACGCCAGGGACACGTGGGGAAGAAAGAAGAGGAAGGAAGGAGGAGAAGGTGGAATGGATACAGGAGGACGTCGGCCACATCGTGAGAGAAAGAA
Organism: Blennius ocellaris; assembly: GCF_963422515.1. Taxonomy (NCBI): domain Eukaryota; kingdom Metazoa; phylum Chordata; class Actinopteri; order Blenniiformes; family Blenniidae; genus Blennius; species Blennius ocellaris. Next base: position 1,789,484 of record NC_137658.1, on the reverse strand, counting down.
GGACAAACCTCAGAAGGAAGAGAGAACTCTTGTATCCGGCCACAGACGTTCCAGCACAAGGAGTCTTTGCTCCGCAGGAACGACGGCTGTTGGTGAAATTATTCATTATAATACTGGTGTTATTTTCCTTCCACAGCCACTGAATCGAAAGTGACCAGTCAAAGTTGTTGTCAGTGAAACGTCTGCAGAGCCACAACTCTTTCTTGTTTTGATATTTCGAAAAGGTAAAATGTCGTTAAAGGTGTCCTTCTTTTTTTCTTTTTAACTCCTGGACTTTTTTTTAGGGGGGGGAAATAAGTAGAGGAAGACAAACCCTGTAAAGCGTCTTTATTAGTCTTTATATTATTTCCATATTAACGGTCCACAGAGAGACGTCAGCGTTTTCTTTGTTTCCAGTGAGAACGCTTTGTTTCAGAATAGTTTCACGTTTACACAGCAACTTAATGAAAACGATGGCAGAAACGTTGAAAATGATATCAGTGGGCCACTAGAGGGTGCTGTTGGTTCTTTTAATATTGAAACCATACACACATGCTGTTGGAGCTATTTGAGAATATACATTTTCTTTGTGAAAGTGGGAAACATTTAAAGATATTATTTGAAGGTTTTCATTCTGTTGTTTAATTGATTATGATCTTTGTTCATTTAAATACATTTGAAACCTGTTAAAGAGCTTTTTTTATGCTACCAGTCAAAAATCTGCTCAAACAGTGACTCTTACTATTTTCTTATTTTGAAAGGAAAGAGCAACCAGAGCAAATACAACAGAGAACAATAAATTATAATTAGAAAATTTAATAGTGAGAGAACACGGAAATTCGTATGTTCAGATGACCAAGTTAGTTGTTCCAGTGACTGTCAACAATAATGTCCCCTCGTCTCCGGTGTCCTCCAGGGCTCTGTCCTTGGCCCATTACTCTTCATTTACCTCCTCCCCCTTTAGCCACATTTTTAGGAGATATAATATAAAATTTTACTGTTATGCAGATGACACTCACCTCTACCTTGCCACTAAAAACATACCTTTTCAAACGAGTCTCTGTCGGTCCTCGACATTGTAGTTTTTAATGCTACTAATATGTTTTTTTACTTGTTTTTAATTGCATTGTACACTGACCTTGGTGTTCTGAAAGGCTGTAATAATAAATTGTATTATTATTATTATTATCCATCAAATATGCATGTGCAGAAGAAGAACTATTTGCACAATAGCAGCATTCCTGCTATCTAAACAGAGACGGAGCCTGAGCATTTTCACAAAGTTGAGTTTTCAATGGCTGCCAAATTATCAAACATGGACACATCGAATTACGTGGTGTCGGTTTATGTGAAAGACACAGAGTGAAACCGTCACCAGCACTCGTGCTGCGTGAGCGTGACCTGCCACACGAAGCCCTTTAAAACCTCCTCACTGCCGCTGACAGCAACCCGTCCCATCAATCACACAATCCCCTGGTAGTAATTTCCTCTTTGTCTGATCAAACCATCAAACTTGAAAGTCTCTGAGGGAGATGTTTGGCAAGGTGATGGCTGGATGTGAACGATAGTGTGAGAAGGAGAGGAAGAACAAAAGGAGGAGGAGGGGGAGGAGGGGACGATCATTACATCCATCGGTCAGATTAGCTCTTAGTTAGATTTTCCCCAACATGTTTGTCTTTTTTACACTTTTTACACAAATTTTCACTTTGCTATAATTTTAAGATTGAAAAGTTAGAACTGGGACGATTCAGCTAACGCTAACCCGGCAAAAATGTGATCAAATACACAATATATTATATATTTACATTTACCACCTCGCTCTCTGCAAGATCTAATGTTTTATGTAAATCAATTACTTTAAACAATGTGATGTTACAACAATTAAAATCATCCAAATGAACCAAGCAAGTTGAATGCTGCAATACCCGTTTGCACCACCAGGTGGTGTGTTGAGTCATTTAAAGAGAAACAGTTTCATAAACAGAAACTAAGAGGTTGATTAATTGTTCATTCTGCACAAATGCAACTATAATGACAAGAAGTAAAAAAAAAGAGCCAAAAATTCCTAAAACCGGATGAAGAAAGATGCTTAATGACTCGATTCCACCCCCTGGTGGATCACAAAGGCTAAAATGACATTTTTTAGAAAACGAATTTCATGGATTTTAATAAGAAAAATCAGCATTAAAACATTTTGAGGACAAGTTTTTTTTTTTTTTTTTTTTTTATGTTTTAAGCTTCTCCCTTTAGTTTAAAAGTCTATTTTCAAAAGTAACTGTTGTTGTTGGAGGTAAAGTTACACTGAGAGTCACGAATCGAGTCGGCGGCCACGTCCCAAATCTCCCCAGCAACCACAGGCGGCGCCGCCTCCGCCAAATAAAGCTTTAACACACGGCGACCGGGCCGGAGAGCAGACATGTGACTGCTGCAACCGGGGATGTGACTCGGTTCATTGGCTGCTCCTTTAGTCCTCCGCCTGCTTCACCACTCACACACTCCGGCTGCAGACATTGTCTTTAATAGGTGAACTCAACCTGTCATCATGACTAAAGTTTCCAATACCGCCGTGCTGTGGGACCTAAATATTAAATCCTAATTTAGTTTTCTGCCTCAGGGGCGATTAACAATGTCCGTGGCTTTTTTTTCTCTCTTTATATAAAGTCCAAACAAAACATAATTCACGATACTGTTCCTAATGAAAATATGCTTGTGTGTGGTAACGGGGGCTATAAGACTAAGAACAGAGGCTATTATCCTCTTAAATCCCCCGGAGCACCAATAACAAAACAGCAGCACTTACACGAGTGTCACAGTACTTTCTTTTAAACGATCAAATTATTGAAAGCACCTGCAGATGGATGTTCTTGCTGATATTATTAAAGGAAACCAACAGACTCAGAGAAGGAAAATGCTGCATTAGTTTTGTCTTTTTTTTACTGGGACTGAGTTTCTACAGCCTCGTATGACGCAGATAAGTAGATTCAGTTTGTGTTTGTGGCCCCATTTACACAACAATGTAAACAGTAGAAACGCATCATTTTCCTTTCAAAAAAAAGTTTCGCATTCACACAGCAATATTTTGAAAACATTGTAGTTTGCATGCCAGGCCACTAGTTGGTGCTGTAGGGTGTTTTATCTCTTTAAAATCAAACAACACACGTATGTGCAGAGGACAATATGCTATAAACATAATCAACAGGAGCAGGACCGGTGGAGGGGGATGTACATTGTTGTTTCAGCATAAATGTTGCATTTCTGTCCGATTAAATTTCAGTGAAAGTTTCCCTCTCCATACATACGTGGGCAAAATCAGAAATTAAATTAAATTAAATGAAATTGTGATTTATTTATATGTGCAAAGCTTTAGCAGATCTGGTGTTGTGTCATAAAAATGATTTATAGTATAGAATAGAATAGAATAGAATAGAATAGATTAGAATAGATTAGAATAGAACTGTTAAATGTTAAAAGACGGCTAAATGCTAGACGCCCCGCTCTGCAGTCAGACAGGAATTTTTTGTTTAGGTAGCAAGGCCTTCTGGACATTTATTTCAATTGATGACACTTTAAAAAAATATATATATATTTTTTAATTGTTAATATTAATGCCTGAAAATATCTTAATAAAAATTTGCTACTGTTCAATTCTGGATTCCTTCTTTTCATCATTTTTATTGATAATTTATTGAATGAACGTCTTCAATATCGACCCCCTGGTGGGACGGTATGGCCCGGGGGCCTTGTGTTTGACACTCCAGCATAATAAGGGTTAATTGTGTGACACGTCGCTCTTCCTGCTCTTCACAGGATTGCAGCTTGCAGGTAATTCTCAATCAGGAGGTAATAAGAGGCGTAGATTTCAGCAGGAGGTGTTTCTCTGACACTCTCCTCCTCACTGAAAACATTTGCAGCCTGTTTGTTCCTCTCAAGTTTCTTTAGTTTGGGTTTTAGTTCTGTGGCGGTAAATCTGGTTTTCTTGGTCGGATTTGATCTTTTGTTCGGTTTAGAGCAGGAGTGGCCGACCTGCAGCTGTTTACCTGCCCGTTCTGCAATTCCTGCAGGGTTTTTGTTACTGCGTCGCTCAGTGTTCTGTTGAGAGGGATGAGGGAAGTATTTCCTCTCGTGGTGCCATGTGCCAGAGCAGAGCTGCCTGATTGTGGGAGGAGTCAAAGGGGAGGAGCCTAACTTGATTGTGATTGGCTAAACCCCGATGACCCCATATAGGGTGACACACTATTGCATTAAAGCTAGACGGACATCATTTTCAAAAAGTTCCTTCCTGAAACAAAAATGCAAATAAACACGTTTTCCCTTGAAATGTTGAAATGGGGGATTTCGCCGACGAATCTATGCAGACTTTTATTTTTTTGCACTCTGACCCGGTTTAATGTCCCCAGGTTTGGTTTGAGAGCCGGCCTGGAGGAGCGGGGGCGGTTCAGACGTGATGATTCAGCGCCGAGAGTCCTGGAGGTGTATCCTCAACAAAATATAGATATTTCACACTGCCTTTGCTTTGTACATAGAGTTACCCCCCCCCCCCACCCCCCCCCCCCAAAACCTCCAAAACAACACTCCTGGTGTCTGCCTCTCTATACGTGCAGGGATGCTATTTATACGTCCCACAATCCTTTTATAATCGCGTTTATTCACTCGGCTTCGCCGTCATTTCAGCCATGAAATAGCCCACGTTTGGGTGGGCGAGATTACATTAGCTCCTCCTGGTGATTCACAGCGACTGGCACATTCTCTCCTCGCCCAGACACTTAGCCTCCCGCGGACGCAGAGCTCTCGCCGAGATGCTTCATCCACGCCGGCGAGCGTTCGGCCCCGTAGTCCGCCGTCCACACGCCGGGGCTCGAGCCTCGGCGTGAGTCACTCGTCCGCAGGCCTCGATCTGGAGTCGATCGCCACGCAAACGTCAGCGGTGGTGATCAATATGCATTCGTAGTGACCCCCCCCCCCAACAAAAAGCCGTGACCTTGAACTCCGGCTCCAAGCAGAACTCGACATTATCATTGCGTCTCCGTCGGGGCTGAGGAGAGTGAGTCACATAAGCGAGTGGAGCGGCGGCTGCACTGGCGTTCGCACGCAGAAAATCAAATGTTTGGCGTAATCACAGGCTGCGCCACAATGCTCGCTGCCTCGCCGTGGTAATTGCCTGACACACAGATATGTGTGTTACGAGGAAACACAAGCCAATGATGAGACCCGACGTCTCCTGTCTGATCCCACACTTACAAGAAACGAGACGTTCGCATGTATTTGGAAGCACGGGGAAGGTTTACCGCCGTGCGTTTCAAAGTCTTGTTCTCAATAAGTACTCGATAAAGAAATGATCTAACATGGCGTAGTGAACGGTGTTGTTCTGTTAAATTAACAGCAGAAAGTCTCCACATCTGGTTCTGGTGGGTTTTTTTATCCCCCGCCGTGGCTGATAGGCCCCGAAGGGGGATCTTGAAACAGTCTCCGTACGTACGTCCGTACGTCCGTCCGTTCGAACGTTTCTACCTATATCTCGGCAACCCCTGGGCCCACAGTGACCAAACTTCACATGTGGATACATCTCCGAGGGGGAAGGGATACTATGGTGACCTTGACCTAATTTGCATATTAAGTAGGTCACAGGGTCAGGAAGTGCTTAAAAACACATTTTGGGCTCTGGAGGCCTAGTTTTTTGAGCTAGGGCTCTGAAATTTTATACACACATGATACACACTCCAGGGATAACCTCCAGTACACCAAGTGACCTGACCTTGACCTTGAAGATTGGTAGGGTCTGAAGTTTGCTCGTCATGGTTGCACAATACATGTATTTTCATATAAACATTTCTCCTCATTTCTCAGCAGCTCCTGGGCCCACAGTCACCAAACTTCACACATGGACACTCCACCTGGGGAGAAGGGGCACCATGGTGACCATGACCTAATTTGCATATCAGGTCACAGGGTCACTAAGTGCATAAAAACACCTTTTGGGCTCTGGAGACGTATTTTGACATAGCTTATGAAGAAGACCTTTCAGATTCTACATAATTATCTACTAGGACCCATGGAACACCCTCTAGTGTACCAAGTGTGCTGCCTTAGAGCTGGCTTTGTGAGAAAATATAAAGCCCTCCGGCGGGGGATTAGCCCAGCAACGGCCTTCTTGTTTCTTATTATGCCTGTTTATAGAACGGAAATCACTGAACACCCTGAACTCTAGTAGTATTAAAATACCTGAGTGCTACAATCAATATCGACGACTCTGATTAAAACCAGACTGACAATATATTGTACAGAAATGTAATTGTTCAAACTTTATGTGCGAAAACAAAAACCCACATCTATTATCTGCTCAGTAACTCCACTTCAAGTCAGTTCACTGTTGAGTTTTAATTGAAAAAAATGCTCCTTTGTTTTTTTTTTCTCCCTCCAAAGATAGAAAAACCATTTAGTTTGAGTTCTTGTAAAATGTTTTGTTGTTGCATCTTAATTAATTCATCAGAGGAGTGTCACGTCTACAGAAACGTCCCGCTCGCTGCGTAACTGGGTCAAAAACGTGGTTATATAAAGATCTGCAGCACATAAACATGATGCAAGTTTGTATCTTGCAGATTAATCTGATGTCAGCAGGTTAGAGCGGGGAGCTCGTCTTAGAAACTGCTGCTGAGTGGAAATATGTTTTTCCTCTGTTTATAAAAAAAATAAAAAAATGTTTTCAGTTGCTGGAAAATCCCAGAAGCAGCAAATCACTTTTTTTTTTCTTCTTCTCATGAAAGTACAGTCTGAGTTGTTGGATTAGCTTATGGGGTAGTGAAGCTACATGACCTGTGTCAAACGTTGCTCAAGTGCAGCAAGTAAAAACAACTCAACGATCAAACCGTTTTTAAATCCAAACCTTTTTTTTTCAACAGCTCAGTGCACATTTTCATGGAGACGTTCGATAGAGGCAGTAAATATTATAATTGTCAGTGTGCTATTAGTTCAAACTTAGTGTGTATTTGTGTATCTTGGTTGCTGATAGCAGCATGTTGAGTGCAGTAATTAATATTTCATGAAACATTCACACAATATTGCCCCTCCTTATTTATTACAACTTGTGACTGTCCGATACAGTGAGAGGGTGTTAATGTCCACAAACCAGCTGCTGCTGAAGTCCCTAGAGCCGGGGCATTCACAGTTGCTGCCCCCAGACTGTGGAACCAACTGCCTTCCAACATACGTACCATTACCCATTATTCAGAATGGCTTTTATTACACAGTGATATGAAGAAATTTAATTGAATTCAATTGAATTTAATTGAATTTAATTGCATTTAATTGTATTTAATTGAATTAAATTTTATTGTTGATATATTGTACGTTTTTACTCTTGTTTTCTTTTAATTCCTCTCTTTCTCATGTTACTGTCTGATTTGACCAGAAAGCACCTTTGGTGATCTTGAGCATTGTAAAGGATTTTATAAATATATTTGAGCAGAAGTAGAAATTGTTTAAAACAGTGATTCCCAAGCGTTTCCCTGGAGGACCCACATTCTAAACGAGTGTGATGTCACCTCTAACAGTTTCCAGCTCCTCCTTGATTTTTCCTCCATTTCAATATCGGATCCTAGGAGCTACATTCAGAATCTGCTGTGTCTGTGTGAGCTGGACTGGCTCCGCCCCCGACATGCCCATCTATGGGAAGAGGAGGAAGTACTTCCTCTCGTGGCGCCATGTGCCAGAGCAGAGCTGCCTGATTGTGGGCGGAGTCAAAGGGGGAGGAGCTTACCTTGATTGTGATTGGCTGAACCCCTGATGACACTATATAGGGTTTGATGTGGAGACGATCAGTACTGCTGGGAAACCTTTTAGGGACTGACTCCTGCAAAATATGAGCCCTTTAGATATAGTATACATATGTAATGTTGATTCGTCGACTGAGTTTTGTGACATAAATGAATTATAAGCCGACTCACCAATTTTTAAGAAAACTTAAAAAGTCATAACTCTTACAGTCATCAAGGCTTCGCGACCCGCCGGTGACAAGAACAACCTGGTGTCACTCCCTCCACGGTGCAGCAGGAAGCACCTGAACTGCTCACAGACAGTAAATGACACAGAAGGGCATGTTGTCATGGACTTCTAACTGCGGCGCATTACCAATAAAAGCCTTTGGCATTTTAATTTTGAAAGCCTTCCAAAGCGATTATTGTCATCGTCAACAAAGTCCCCTGGAAGCGATTCCGAATCCTGTTTGAAACCTGCTAAATGCACTCCTGAGGTGCGGCAGCCATCTTTACTGATAAGAACAATCATTGCATTTCAATTGACACAATAATTACTGCATAACATTTAACCCTTTCCCCACCCCCACCCACCGCCCTCACCCCCGCCTCACCCCCCCGTCTCACCGAGCGCGGTGCTCGGCGCAGTCGGCCTCACTGTAATTGACATAGACAAGAGTCTCCTCGGTGACATTTCTGACACTCCGCTGACAGCATGAGTACTGACAGGAAGCGAGCTGCACGGGGGCATGCAGCCCAACGAATGGAGGAGGAGGAGGAGGAGGAGGAGGAGGAGGAGGAGGGGGGGGTAGGTAACCCTATGTACAAAGCAAATAAAAATATAGGGTGTGCATATCAAAGTCTTCAAACCTATAAAGCCACGATGCACGTCGGCATAAACAAATTGAAAAAAAAATCCCCCAAAAAACTATCATTTCTTGCACTGACTTTCTTATTCTCTTTTACACAGTAGGGCCCGTATGCATTATGCACAGGGCTGTCACTACACACACACACACACACACACACACACACGCACACGCACACGCACACACACACAGAGCGATGGACCCTGGATGTCAGATTCACTTTGAACCTCATGCTACTTCGCTGGAGTCCCACGCCGGCCTCGGCAGCGGCGCTGAATGTAAACGAGGCTGCAGCGGGGCGTTGTTCCACAACACGTCTGCTGGTTAAAACACGGCGGGTTGGATGCAGGTCAGCAGGTTGCACAGTGTGAAAACACTCCACTGCTCTTGTAGCGCATGTTTACTCTTAAACTCGACGTGTGTGTCTGATCTCAGCTGAAAGCACTCTGTGAGGATCAAATGCTCCCACACGGGAACTTTTCTTTTTTTTTTTTTCTACCTTTGTCCTGATTCTTTGGCTCATCGAGGTCAGCTTTAAATGATTGTGGAGTGTATGTACAGTTTGTAATATGTAGAAGACATTTATGTATTTTGTTTGAAAACAATTGTCGATTTGTTTTTTTTCTTCAAATAAACACTTTTTCTTTATCGTTTAATATTTCTTATGAAAATGAAAACAATCATCGGGAAGAAGGTTTATATTTGACTAACTGAGCAATTTCATTCGCAAATACTGATGAAATTCTCAAAACTGTTATAAAATTACATTAAGACATGTTGAAAATTCAGATAAACATTATTTACATCAAAATATACTTCAGTGCCCCGTGTACACGTGTGAAAATGCATCGTTTTTGCATTTGAGAAAAGATTTGACGTTTACACGATGGTGTTTTGAAACGATGTCCATTCACACAGAAACAGCAGAAACTGTGAAAACAATGTAGTTTTCATGTTGGATTTCATGTAGGTTTCATGTTTCATGTTTGTTTATTTGTGTTGTAATGAAACCACACAAACGTGCACACAGAGAACAAAACATGAACACTGGACGAATACATTAATTACATTTTTTTTTTTTTTTACATTTTGAACATGTATATTAAAAAAAATTTACTATTTGTACATACAAAAGAAAGAAAAAGTAAAAAAAATAAACATATAGCCAATACATAACATGTTTTCAATTTCCCACCCCTTTATTACTTATTTTTTTGTTAAATATTCTTATAATTACATAACACAGCTATATAGATGTATACCATATATACATTTTATACATATCTATATAAATGTATACTATATATACACTTCATAAATATCTATATGAATATATAATTACAAAAACAAAAATATACTACATACATATCCTTATAAATATATATGTACGTACATACATACAAACATACATACATACATACATATAAAAAAATATCCCCATAAATAAATATATACCATATACTTAGTTACAATGTAACAATCGACAGTAATCTATTTAGAGACTGTTCTATTATAGAGACATGATTCCTCTTCTATATACTTATATATATACACAGATATTCTCATGAACAGATGACCAAGTTGGATTGTTATTACAGTGACTGTCAAAATAAAAGTACCAAGTCCAGGAGAATATGGACGGGGTATCATAAGGAAACAGTCATTGTCCTTCTCACTGAGCATGTGCAGAACAACTGTTCACCATGGCCCCATTGCACAGTAGCAGCAGTTTGGAAAGTTGCATTTTTTCCCCGTTTCCATGGAAACGGAGTCAATGCATTTGTAAAAGATGTGTCTGCAGTGACTCTGAGCTCCGTCGCCGTGCAGCGAAATCCCCAAAACGCAACAAAAGTTGTTGCGAATCGCTTGAAAAACGCTGTTGCATAAAGCGAGCTGTAATCTGGAGGAGGTCACAGATGTGGTAAAGTGTTTGCTCAGGTACACCCCCCCCCCCCCAACACCACCCCCCCACACACACACACACACACCTCTACGCTCTCGGCCTCAGACCACTGGAAGGATCAACACCGCTTGGGTGGGATAATCCCCATTCTGCTAATCTGAGAGACTTGCCCCTGGGACGCCACAAAATTGATTCAGTGCAAAAGTGAGCTTTGCTGCTCAGCATGAACATACCCCCCCCCCCCCCCCCCCCCCCCCCCCAACCCCCACCCCCCCCTTAACAGAACATAAACATGCTGGCTCTCCCGTCTCCTCGCCGTTCAGAGTGGCCTCACTTCACCGCGGCGGCCGTGATCCAAATTGAAAGGGACAACCTTAGGCCTGCAAAAGAGGTGAGTCATTTGAGTTTTGTCCATTTTCTTCCCTTCAGGTATCCACATGACGCACTGGCCGGAGGAGACGTTAAAACCAACAACACAACTTCAGGAACGGCGAAGCGCTCTGAAGAAGGGGCGCCCAATCTGTTGCGCCGCATCGACGTGCACGTCCCAGTTTGCTGGATGAGACTAATCTGCATCAGGCGGCCTAAAAAACACTCAGGTTCGGAGTTGCTCATGAAATAAAAATTCATATTTAACAAGCTTACATAAACGTAGCCGGGCTGCGAGCGGAATAATTGTTAGCGTTCAGACAACGACGTCGCCGTGTTTGATTGAATATGAGCCTGGGGCTGGCGAGCGCAGCCATTCCTCCCTTTGTGATGTTATTCATAAATTCAATGGTCTTGCTTATTTTGCATTAATTAACACGCGGCACAAAACCACCACAAATTAATCATGACCTAAAAATAAGCACAGACTGTAATTTTGTTTTTGGCACCAGGAAGCAAACTAGTCTGCGTGGCATTTTTATTTTTTTATTTTTTTTTATTTTCATGGCTTCTAACACCCCCAGTGTAAGGACTCAGTAATCCTTCATTATCACTTTGCTTCTTAACAACACTCAATTAACAGGGGGAGACTTTACTTTACAGGAATTCAGGGGGTCTTTACAGGAAAGGGGGGGGGGGGGGGGGGGGGGGTCCTGGGAGGTTTACATGCTTCTCCGCCTGCAGGCGTTCACAAGGTTGTTTTCTTGTTTGGTTTCGACAAACGAGCAAAACCCAGAGAAACTCTTCCCTGCATGAAAACATCACAGTTCTGCCGGTATATTGAATATTTGACCTCTACTTCACTGAATTCTCCCCGATTTACTCGCTTTCTCGCTGAACAAGTGACCGTCGAAGTTATTTCAGGCGAAAGCAGAAATCTTTGGTTGCGTTTTGGTTCACCTTAAGCCACTTGAAAACACAACTTTCTGAAAACGCCGTCCCGTATGTTTCAGTTGATCCATTTAGTTCTTTTACGATCACATTTTTTTCCTCTTTAAGGAGTCATATTATACAAAATCCACTTCCTAAAGGTTTTCCAGCAGTACTAATTGTCGCCGTACAGGACCGACGCCCCAGAAGTTTAGAAAGTGTGTCCTCTCTCTCCCCGGCTTGTTCCAGGTTTTAAAAAGTGTGTTGCTCCAAGCAGCCAATCAGAAATCAAACCCTATAGAGTGTCATCGGGGGTTCAGCCAATCACAATCAAGGCAGGCTCCTCCCCTTCGACTCCTCCCACAATTAGGCAGCTCTGCTCTGGCACATGGCACCACGAGAGGAAGTACTTCCTCCTCTTCCCATAGATGGGCCTGTGTGTGGGCGGAGCCAGTCCAGCTCACACAGACGCAGCAGATTCTGAATGTATCTCCTAGGATCCAATAGTCTTATGGAGGAAAATCAAGGCGGAGCTGGAAACTTTGACTACGAGGTTTCTGGACCGTGTGAAAGTGTAAAATCTGCTTCACGAGTGCTATATATTGAGGTCTTGCATGAAAACCGCTACACAAATAAAGTTTGAGGTGGTAGAAGCTCTTTGTTTCCACTATTTTGCCACATTCAAACCACTTTGTTCCTCCCACTGAGTGTAAACGTTGACAAAGCTTCTCGGTTGACGGCGTCTCGGCTTTAGCGTCAAACTAGCAGCCGCATTAACAAGCACTCCATCACACCGACAGTCACGCTGCTCCATCTTCCTCCGCATTTTGCCAGTTTTTAGCGGGCAGTTGAAAACTTTTCACCTCCGAGTGCAAAGCGACTCCCGATCCGCTGCAGCGGCGAAACGCCCGAAATGGAGTCCATCTTGAAAAAGAGACATTTGCCTTCCATCCGTCGGCGCACCTGAAAAAGTGTTTCTGACACACACACACACACACACACACACACACACACACACACACACACACACACACACACACACACACACACACACACACACAGGAAGCTGCTGGGTGTCCCGTGGGATGATTATTGTTTGGAGAGGTTGGAAGGTTTTTGACTCGTCGACTGAGAAAGGCTTCCCCCTCAAGGACTGGGTGTTGAGAAAACACTTTGCTGCCAATCCCACATGCCAGCCGATCATTTGACCAGCACAGCATCCTGCTGAAAATCAATCGGGGGGGTTGGGGGGAAAAGAAAACATTTCTTTCTATCAGGGGAGAAGAAAACATTCACTGTATCACAACAAACGTTTATCCGCCCAGTTCCTCCGGAGCCAGAGGATTGTGTTTTTGCATTGTTGGGGGTGAAAAGCAAGGACGTGAGAGCGTTTCTTATTTTTTTTGTCAGTTTCAAACTGTACCTTCAGACAAAATCAGCTTCCTGCCGTCTGAAAGATATTGCAAGAATCAAAGGATTTCTGATCCAACAGGATTCTGAGAAACTCATTCATGCATTTATTTTCAGTATGTTGGATTATTGTCACGGTGTGTTTACAGACCTCAGTAAAAAAAAATTTTTTTTCAGACAACTGCATTGACTTCAAAATGTTCCTTCTGGCCTGTGACGCTCTGAATGGGTTAATCTGGGGCCTAAATCATCTCAGATTGACTTGTAGGACGTCGAACCTCCAGACCTCTGAAGTCCTCAGGAAGAGGTTCACTCAGTGTTCCTCCAGTCAGAAGAAACAAGGTGGAGCAGCTTTTAGTTCCTACCTCCTCGCCTGAGGAACAAACGCCCTGAACACCTGAAGACACGCCTTCAAATAAACGTACTTTATTAAACTTATCTTATCTCTCTCTTACCTTATTTTCTTCATTATTTGTTTTAATGCATTTCTTTAGCTTTAATGTATTTCCATTATTCTGCATTCCTTTAATTCCTCTCCGTGAATCGCCTTGTGTTTGAATCGCGCTCCACAAATAAACTTGCCTCGCCTCCAGAATACAAAAGCACATCCACACAGCATGGTGGTCGGCCCATTATTATTCACCCCGCCCTCTCTGATTGGTGCAGATAAGCGCCCTCCAGGGAGACGTCAGTGGTGCTTTGGCTGAACCCGCGGTCACGCCGCGCGTCGTTCTCATAATGCCAGTGCAAAAATGCAAGAGCAGAGTTGTGAAGCCGGCTGGTTTCCACTCGCAGATCGGGCTTCGCTCATTCAGGGGATGATTGGATTTGTGACACGCTCTCCACTTAGGTAAAAGGAGTGTAATGATGGGCTTGACCTTTTGGGGCAATTTCTCAAAAGTGAGAATAAAGCTGTGATTGGCTGAGTTTTGTACTTTCTTTTTATGAGCTGCTCCCGTATTTCATGGGGTTAACTCGTCTTAAATGCTCCACACCACCACTGGAGGAGATTTTTTATTTTTATTTTTATTTTTATTTTATTTTATTTTATTTTTTTGTAACATTCATTTTCTTTTCAACCTCAGATTTAAAAATAAAATAAAATGCTGACTTAACATTATGAATGTAAGTCAAACATTTTGGAGCATTGAGCAGAAATATTCACAGGTTTAATATAAACTTTCTCAAGTTGTTGCTGACATTACAAGATTGCAAAACTTTGATGGCTGTAATCTGGTTTTGCTCTAAAAAAAAAACCCACATTCTAATTATTTAAACAATCCACTTTTAATGGTTAAAATAAGCCGGTGAATTGTCGAAAAAGAACAATAGTCATGTATGATTGGCACATCTAACCAATTTAGTCAGTTAAATAAGTCTGCAGACCTGCTTTCAGTTCTACTTTAGAAAGAAGTTTATTGTATTTTTATTGTATTTCTTTGTTGAAGCTGATTTCGTCCCGTTTACACGACGAAAACAACTTGTGTTTGTGTTTTCGTTTTCGAAAGGGATTTCAAAGGTGGTCTCCCAGGAGAATGTCGACTCTGAGCCATGACACTGGAGGTTCTTATTGTTCATCTACTGAGCATGTGCAGAAGAAATGTTTACGACAGCCCTGGTGCGGATGAGGATGAGCGTCGCAGTGTTTCAGAAAAAGTTGCGTTTTCCTCCGTTTCCATGGAGACGGAGTCCGAGCGTTTTCTTTCTTTCGCGCGTTGTGTAACCGGAGTCCCAAAACAAAACCAAAGTTTTGCATTCTCACTTGAAAACGTCGCGCGATCGGGGCGGTACAGAACCTGTCAGGATGTAAAACCTGGTTAAGAACCACAGAACTAATGATATGCAAAAGAAAAAAAGAGGAAATAGTACAAATAGACTGAAATCCATCAACTTTTCGGTCAAGGAGCAAAACTGTGTTCAGCCTGGAGAAACTAATGAATTTGACCAGTTTTGCCGTATGAATAGATTCTGTAAGTTAATATTCTGACGTTAAACTGTCCAATCCAAACAGTTAGAGGGGTTACGGGTACCGACACCACGCGCAGTAAAACAAACATCTTCTGAAAGACTTTATATTTCTCTAAATGATCAGCGGAAACATGCACCGTGTCAATTTATTCTCATGTCTATAACACCAATAACAACATCGTCATTTCATGCCACTTAAAGATGAAATAAAACGTAATGAGTCAATACTTTTCGTCGACACTCCGTGTTTCCATCAGTTGAACTGGAAGTGATTTCAGCTGAAACTTCACTTCACAGTGCGCAAATCAGTTTAATAATGCAATTCTTAGAAAACAAAAAGCCGATAGCTCGGCTGTTGCATAATTCAGCAGAGATATTTGCAGAGAAACTCAAAACTGAATGAATAATTGTTGCTGTTGATAACATTTCTTTCATTAGAGACTGTAAATTAGGCTCAATTGGAGCTTAATGACATTGTGAACATTTCTGAGGCTGGTTTGTTCGCAGTCGCTTGATATCGGCGTTGAAAGGGCGCCGGCAGTGTTGTGAAGAAGAACTGGTGGTGGAAAAGAAAAAAAAAGAAAGGCAAAAGGAGAGGTGCCTGTTTGAGTGACGGCTTATTGTTTCTGACAACACAGAGTTTGGAGTTCTCTTGTCACGCCGCACTATTTACTGGCAAGTGGAGCGTTTCATGTATAATGCGCCGCGGACGGGCGCCATAACAAGAACAAACGTAAATAAGCTTGAATTCACATTTGATCAAATCAAAAGAAAACTCGTTGAGGAGCAGCAGCGGGGGCGGTGGAGGAATTTAATGTGTGAATTTAGAACAGAATTCGGAAAACACCTGCTCACGAAAAAGTTGGGAAGAGGAAGGATGCTTCAACATCTCAGAGGAGAGAAAATGTAAAATAGTGGAGGAGCCGGAGCTGCTGTGTGGGGAAAAGGAAGCCACGCTGTCCTCTAGTTACTCCTGATTGACAGGGAATCCACAAACGACATGTTTCCAGTTACCCTCCCATTTAGACGTGACAACATATATTCAGGTGATATTCTGATAAAACGCGTGTATTCTGCTGAATGCAAGCAAAAAGCTAATCCACAATAAATGATAGGATTTCCTCTGAGATTCAGAAAAACATGCCACGAGGTTAAATGTGTCCCTGCTTGCGTTGAATTAATTTACATGGACTTCACTTTCAGTGGAAACACTTGATTTGTTAATTAATCGCAAATCAAATACAGATTTGTTTTTTGTTGGAACCTTCCTAATGTGCTGAGAAATGTGCAGAGTGGCCTCCTTACAGAGAGCATGAGGCTTTACCACCAGCAGACTGCAGGTGTGTGTGTGTGTGTGTGTGTGTTAAGGAATACTTGTCCTTCGTCCCGAGGTGGATAATGAGGACGAGACCCGGCTCCTACATGCTTGATGTCGTTAACGGAGCTCCTGGAGGACGCCGCTCTCGTTACTCGTGACTCAGTCTCGCCAGCCGTCGGAGCGTTTTGTCACCCAGGAGCGGTCGCCGCACGAAAGATGTATGAAGTCGCGTCACGAGGAAGATTTAACAGAGAGCAAACCAGTCGGGCTGCTGAGTTTAGCTCGGCGGGGTGGCGGAGGTGGTGGGGGTCCTGTGGGGGGAGGGGGGGGGGGGGGGGGGTGGGGGTGTTATGACAGTTCAGGGTTCGTCATACAGTATCTTGACGAATGGAGTTGTTTACATCAGACATGGCGTGCTGGGGACATCAAGACAGATGGTCTTCATTTCGCCACACGTTCCCTCTCATCTCCCTAATAGAAGCAGCGCGAGCCGTCAGCAGCGGTGTCGGGGAGGCTTTCATTTACATCCTGGATAAGGATCAATAACGTCTCTATTTAAAAATCAATCATTCTTCCTCAGCCCGGCTCAGTCGTCGTGTGCGTGTGTGTGTGTGTGTGTTTCCTTTCCTGGTGGCTGCAAACACGGCATGTACGTGAAACGCTTCGGGACAAACATTTTGTTTTGGGATTTGGAAACACATTTTGTTTTGATGGATTTTTTTTTTTTGCTGAGCACACGAAGAAGCTCCACTCGTCCGTCGTCCGCCGAGCCGCAACTCGTCCCTCCTGACACTGGATGAAAGGCAGAGAACATGCTGGACTGGTTTCCCATCCATCAAAAAGACATGCCGAGATCACTACCGAACATGATCTCATATCTTTAACTTTGCTCTATTCCAACCGCCTGATAACCTGTTGGCAATTGTTTAGGGTTTTTTTTTTTTTTAAATGTATTAATTCCTGGTACAGTTTAAGGGATTTCTTGATTCTTTGTGTGAAGCACAGCGAAGGAGACTTTCTTTATTTTGCTGATGTTTGTGTAAATGTGACACCCGGAAGCACATATTTTACAGGTGCTTTTGTTTTGTCGTGACACAGGAAGTGCAGTTCTGCTCAGACGTGTTTTTTTTTCACAGGCAATGAATCTATTTTGAACTTTCGTCTCTTCGAAACTTCCACTCCCCAACATCACCCACCAACATGTCCACCGTCTCCAAACCTCCTGAAGGTTCACCGTTCCTCACATTTTAGCTCCGTAATCCACTTTGTCTGGGGCTTGGTAACATCATGATAATCATTACTTTATTTGTATAGCACTTTTCTAAACATAGCTACAGAGTGCTTTTACGTCTAAAACCACAATAAAATGTGCAATAGTAAAATGCAGAGCTCACAAAAAAAACAACAGCAAAAGAAGTTCAGTTTACAAAAGTCAAGCAATACAAATTTTGCGTTAATTAGTGAGTTTTCTTGTCTGAACTCCTCCACGGGATTCACAACCCATTCACACGGCAATGTCTCAAATGAAAACGTTGATGTTGGGCCACTAGTTGGCGCTGCAGTTTGTTTTTGCTATGAAAACACATGCACACGATCACAATCCGCTCTAAACATTAACAACGGGAGAACGACGGACATTCTAGTGGACAGACGGTCAAGTTTTATTGTTATTTTGGTGACTGCCAACGACAAAACTATCAAGTAGAATCTAGACCTGGAGGCATGATACCTCTCCGTCTACTGAGCATGTGCAGAAGTACTGTTGACTATGGCCGTGGCGCTCCCATGCAGCAACGAGTTCTCCACCAGCTGCGTGGAAAACGGAGCCCGAGTGAGTTCAAATATGCGACGGGATGTTTGCGTTTCCACTTGTAGACTTTGTTGTGTTGACACATACAGGACAGGGGTCCTCCAGGTCCCCCGGGTCCTCCAGGTCCCCCAGGACCTCCAAGGATCAGGCTCGGAGACCATTGAGTCAGTGTGCAAACAAATCAGCTTCACGGCAGGACAGATGGAAGAGAACTTCAAAAACAAGCACATCCACGGGGAGAACATGCACCCCCTGACCCAGAATCGCCCCCCCCCCCTGCTGTGAGCTGAGATCCGCGTGCAGCCGGGCGCCACACATATTAGAGTGTTTTCAACCTGTGCCGCGGGTTTGGAGGAATAGTTTCCGAGACAAACACTTTGCCAGAGTGCATCCGACAGGATCCCATCACCCTGTCTGTCAGGGCCTAACAGCCAGGCGCTGCATGCAGAGAATTAGACGTCTCTTCATATCGTCGTGGTCCAGGCTACCTGTCCAAGCAGAAAGCTGTCCGCCCCACAGTGACTCGAGGAAGGAGGTGGGCCGGGGGAACGGGGGAACGAGGAGGGGGCTGTGGTTAATGCTCCCTCACCAAGAAGAGTGTGTGGACGCTCGATAAACCGAGGTCACCATCAATCCCTCACCCGAAGGGGGGAGTCCGCTGGCTGAGGAGGATGAATGATGGATTCTGGAGGGGGAGGACGCCGCTGCGACGCCGCGGACGTCTCCTGACACGCTTCGCTTCGGTTTGTCCGAGAGACAGCGGGCGCCGGCGAGATCCAGCATTTGTTTATACAGCCAGACGTGGCAGGATGAGAAACACGAGGTGGAGAGAAACGCAGATCCACACGTCACGCAGCGCGATCTCTTTTGATAGGGAATAAAGCCGAGAGGACGGGAAGCAGAATAAACAGAGAACCGACTGTCACTCAGACCGCCGAGAGGTGTGGGCCGTGGAGGGAAGCCATCCCTCCGCCACTCGGAGGGAGACGTCTGGAGCGCAGTCACGGCTGAAGATGAAGAAAAATGACCCTTCATCTTTGATGGGAATGAGGGAGGGGGGGAGCTGACAGTCATCAAACAGCTTTCCGTGCAGATCCACAGGCCCGGGAATCAGTCGCACGGCGAGCGTGGCGAAGCGGGAGGACAGTGACCCCGGCCGGCGAGGCACCCGCAGAGCAGCCTGTCAGGGAGCTGAGAGACACTGACGTGACGTCGGACTCCCTCCCAGCGTCACGTGTCGTCCGCACGCCGGCGTGGAGTTCAGCAGTTCACCACCTTCTGAGCTAATCACGTGACGAACACGAAGCTCCGGATCTCACGTTCACCGTTATCATTTCATCACAATACCAACCAAAATGAACCAACACACTGCGTCTCCTCAGAGGCGGACAACGCGAGGCCCTTCAACTCCTTCATACATCTAAAATGGTCACATTATTCAATGTTATTATTACTGGTTGTGACTAACACCTGGGCTAGAAGAGCGAGGGTTGGAGTTTCACGTTGGAGAAAAATATCATTCTCTGAACTCCAGACTGAGAAAAGTTTTATTATGATTTTCACACAAAGACTGAGGTGAAATGGTGATGCGGAGCAACATGAGCTCATAAATTCCTGCACCAAGACAGAGAATTCTTACTGGACAAAACTCCAGTCAACTTTAGTCTCGGTGGTAATTTTTCACGTGGTACTTTAGTGGTAAATTAGCCGCCGACTCCCGGTGTACTAGCTCAGCATCATGAACTGAAGTCTGTGTGAAAGAGCAGCCTCCTCCACTACAACTGCAGAAAAATGATCTTTATATGTTGTATAGAAACTATAAGCATTGCTCCCCTCACTACTATCTCCTCTACAGTCTGTCTGCAGGCGACTTTAACCATCCAGACAGACTAGTGGCCACTGAAAACACCATTTAAAAAAAAATGGCATCCAAGGTGGAGCTTTTTGAAATACCCGACTCCATTGTTGTGTGAATAGTGGAAAGTACAACCCATTTGAGAGTAAAACTGCATTACACGGTGGTCCAGTACCAAATGATGGACCAGAACATAGTTTTTATCCCCCGCCGTAGCCGATAGGCCCCGAAGGGGGATCTTGAAACAGTCTCCGTACGTCCGTCCGTCCGTCCGTTCGAACGTTTCTACCTATATCTCGGCAACCCCTGGGCCCACAGTGACCAAACTTCCCATGTGGATACATCTCAGAGGGGGAAGGGATACTATGGTGACCTTGACCTAATTTGCATATTAAGTAGGTCACAGGGCCACGAAGTGCTTAAAAACACATTTTGGGCTCTGGAGGCCTAGGTTTTTGAGGTAGGGCTCTGAAATTTTATACACACCTACTAGTACTCTGGGGACACCCTCCAGCATACCAAGTGACCTGACCTTGACCTTGACCTTGAAGATTGGTAGGGTCTGAAGTTTGCTCGTCATGGTTGCAAGATACATGTATTTTCATATAAACATTTCTCCTCATTTCTCAGCAGTTCCTGGGCCCACAGTCACCAAACTTCACACATGGACACTCCACCTGGGGAGAAGGGGCACCATGGTGACCATGACCTAATTTGCATATCAGGTCACAGGGTCACTAGGTGCATAAAAAACACCTTTTGGGCTCTGGAGACATATTTTGACATAGCTTATGAAGAAGACCTTTCAGATTCTACATAATTATCTACTAGGACCCATGGAACACCCTCTAGTGTACCAAGTGTGCTGCCTTAGAGCTGGCTTTGTGAGAAAATATAAAGCCCTCCGGCGGGGGATTAGCCGAGCAACGGCCTTCTTGTTTTATTTTAAACGGGAGCCATTTTGGACAGAAATGCTTCTTGAATACCGTCACGTGATTCCTCATGCCACAGTGGAAACGCATCCTCCTCTCACTAAATCTGCATTCATAGTTTTTACACGTTTGCCCGGATCTTCTTTGACTCTCCAGACTCTGATCTAAACCTCCAGATGGTCTATTTGAGCTTCCTGGTTATGTCCAGTGGTCAGCCAACGCATTTGAATAGACTGGGACATCCACGGCTGAAAAACTCTCTTTTATTGCTCAGATGTCCCCGACAAAAATGAGCAGGGAGGTGCTTTACAGAATGGATGTATTTAAACTGCCAGCAGAGGAAAAAAACACTGTTCTGGAATTTTTTGTTATTTCTTGTAATATTTTTACAGGAATATCAACATTATCAATTACTTTTAATCTGTTTTTCCTGATCCCAGTTATTCACGGCTCCTCTTGCGCGACAATAAGGACGTTTTCCTCAAGAGTGGCCCGACTTCCCCGTTTCATACTCTCCGGGGACTTGCTGGTTTTAGACTCACCTTTATTTTAGCAGGTAGGTCAACTGAGAGGCGGCTCTCTTTTACAGCGGCGACATGGCCGAGAGGCAGCGGGGAGGCACGGCTGTAAAATCGTTGCCCGTGCGAGGGCATCAGACGAACACCTCGCACACTAATTGTCTACAAAAAAGAGAAAGATGTTCTTTCCCCTCAGAAGTGGAGGAAGGGTTTCTCTTTACATTCCGGGTCTATTGAATAACTTCAGTGGGAATAGCCTCACTGGATTGGATGGCCTATTTTTTAAGCGCGCTCCATTCACACTCCTCCCCTTTAAAAAAAAAAACAAAAAAAAAAAAAACATGTGATACCATCACATAGCCCCAAGCATGTTTTAATGAGTTGCTGAACAAAAATAACCCTTCTTTTTTTTGCTCTCCGTGGTGTGTGTAGATTTATTATGTGAAAGATAAAAAAGCGGCCTGACTCGTTTGGCATCGGAAGCATCGTCCTCGGAGTCGTTTCAAGCGGAGGACCGACGCTAAACGCGAGAGTTTACACAACGCGTCGACTCCTTCAAATCTGTGCGTAAATGAAGAGGGAAATGGCCTCGTCTGCCTTTCACCCCGGGAGCAACGAGCGGCGCTTTCCTCTCCGCCGGAGCTCCTCTGCCGCTTTTTGATCGAGTTCCCAATCTCCTCCACGTCTGACCCGCTCAGTCTCCGGCCGTCTGTCCACACCACCAGCCATTTCCGCTCGCCAATTTATGTCCTGACAGGTTAGTGGATAGAAGCTATGAGACAGCATCCACCTGATTAATGCCGGGGGGGGGGACAAACAAATAACAACAACAAGCGCCACTTTCTGTTCCAGCGATATTTGGGCAGCGCGTCTCTTCGTCAGCAGCGCAGTGCAGTTTTACTGCTTCAGCAACAATCCTACACAGTGTCTGAATGAGCGATCGCCAAATGTTTTCACATCCAGGAAAACCCATTTAGAAACACATTAAACCCAAGCCCCCCCCCCCCCCCCCCCCTTTCATTAGCACTTGTTCCAAATGACGCCATCTGATATGATCTTTGTTAGAATTTGGGAACAGGATCATTTGACTGTGTTCAGAGTTATGTAACAGTGGGCCTGGTGCAGGAAGGCGGCAGTAATGTGAGCAATCATACTTAAGATCTCATCACGAGCATCATCCGTCATCATCATCATGCCTGATCGTTCTGCCGGAGTTTTAAGGCCGTCAACAACTATTTCATGTAATTTTGTAGCGTCTCAATTAGCACTGGTGGGACTCGCATGCTTAAAACTGCAGACAACAGGCAAGTAGACACTGTTCATAGTTTTAATACAGGATGGCTTATAACATTATAACAAGACTGCTTATGGCGTTTAGCATTCGCGCCATCACTGATCTCGGCCTTTTTAAATCAAAGCTGAAAACTCACCTTTTTAAGTTGGCTTTTAACTCTGTCTAGGGCAGTGTATTTAATTTTATTCTGTATGCTCTGTTTTTATGAATTTCTGGATGGCTTCACCAACCTGCAGCACCGCCGCACCTCCCACAGACAGCACCTGTGTTTTATTTTTTTTTTTTTGTTTTTATGTATTTATTCTCGTATTTACTTCTTAATGTATTGTTTTAGCTTTGTTCTAAAGCACTTTGGATGTCACCGGGTGATTATAAAGGGCTATAGAAATAAAGTTTGATTGATTGATTATAACCTGCAGCTCTGCTTCATCAACTAAAGTAAAATCTTTCTGTCATCTGACTGATATAATCACTTTAAATCAAAGTAGTGTTTGAATAAACTCCTGGCTTTTTCTTATAAAGGAACGAGGTTGACCTGCATGTCTCTTCAACAACAACAACAAAGAAGTGCAAAAAGGAACTAAAACCTAAAAATTAATGAATAAATAGATCATTTTAAAAATGTATATATATAGTGTGTAAACGTTAAAGGTATTGTGGCCTCCAGGAGGCGCCACACAACAGGGTGGAGTATTCACCTTCAATGTGATTATATTAAAGCGTGTTTTTACTATTTATACGAATGCTGGAGGCCTTCGCTCTATAGTGATTCATATCTTGTTTATTAATACTCCTAAAAGTGGAAAAAGTCACATTGATTCAAGTGTAAAGCAATGTTCAATTAATAATGTAGAGTTATACTGTGTGCAAATGGAGTGGTTGTTTTTTTTAATGTTTGAGGTTGATCGCTATTTATTCAGTTATTTGCATAATTTTATTTTATTGTATTTCAGATTTTTTTTTAATGCACTTGTAATTTATTAAGAATGCAAATCGGGTAACATGCTATCTTATGGATTAAAGACAATAATAAATGGATTTCTTTTGTAAGCATATGTAATTCCCAGCTGGGGGGGGGGCACATTGCATGGGAGGACTGAAGTGGCAGAAGAGGTTAATCGTTGTTTATTGTTTATCATTGTATGTCCAAGTTACAGTGCTATCGTTTCACCATTGTTCACTGCTGACTCACACTTATGTAAAATGTGCACAAATCTCTTCACAAGGGAAGGTACAGGCTTTATTAGGTCCGTTTAGAGGATAGATTAGAGAAAAACAAACATATCTGCTTATTTCTGTTTGTGTCTCTCTGACTCATGCTTCCATCTTGAAGCCTTGTTTTTCAACCAATATTGTGAGATTAACGTCAGACTGGTCTGACACCATCCATCAAGCCAAAGATAGCAGAGCAGCACATCTCCTTTATGGTGGTGAGTGTGTCAGAATCTGAATTGAGCAACTTTGTTTACGTGAAAAAAAAAAAAAAAACAACAACTGGAAAATGTGAATTCTAACTTGGAAAGGGAAATAAATCCCCTCCCTCCTGCAGCCGGTGCCTCCTGTACGAGACGCAGCTGTGAACGTGTGAACAACATCCCGTCAGATCGCACGCAACCAGAACCGCAGTCCGGGAGAGTTTCCGTCACACTGGACGGAAATGTGTGTTAATGTGACGTCTCCACGCCGCCACATATGGTCGTGATTACAACGGCTATTTGAGACTTTCAGGCCAGATGGCGGCGGGTTCCTCTGCTGACGAGACGAGATCATCTGCAGGCACTCGAAGGCAAAGGAAATAAACTTCCAGCGTCTCCTTTTGTCTCCACAGGTTACGGTGCAGCGCTGTTATATCAGCAGAGTCTGACTGTTCGCGTTCGTTCAGAGTATTGATCTCACACACGGTAGAAGAAGACGGGGACAGACACAAAACCGACTTGTTTTTTTTTTTTTTTTTATCACGATTTACAATAAACTAAGGAACTGTTTAACGTTTTCAAATGGAAATGCACAATTTCCGTTCCATTTTGGTTTCCGTTTACACGACCACGCGGCGACAAACGTGTGTGTGGTTTCATTACAAACAGAAACAACGGCACCCGCTAGTGGCTCAACGTGAAAACTGCATCCTTTCCGGTGTTTCTGCCGTTGCTGTGTAAACGGGCGTTTGGAAATCACTGCTGTGTAAAAGTGAAATCAATTCTTTGGCCTAATTTTGAATTCCTTTGCCCCTTTTACTACATAAAATGATTTTTTTAGTTGGATTTTTGCTCCTCGTTGGCAAAATGACCGGACATCTGGGAAAAGATCACACATCTGTCAGAGGACAAACACAAACTCCTCAAGTTCTGAGTCGGTTCTTAACCTTGAAAGTTGCTGGACGATGAGATTTTATTTTGTCTGCATATTTAGAATACATCATTAGAATAACGTGAAGTCACACATCTGCTTTTTAAAGTAATTATTTATACCCTCAACATGCCTATTTCTCTTTTAACTGATTGCCTTCCATTTTATACAGCTCACCTAAAAAACTAAACCAAACAAAGCTCATTTGGACTTCGGGATTCCAACATCACAACCTCAAATTACCGATGAAAAGTAATTTAAAACCCACTGTTGTCTAAAAGCTGCATTTAACCAAATCAAGTGAGCAACCAGAGGGAGTTTCTCACACGATAACGATCAATAACTTTATTATATTTTCACATTTTTACCATCGTGAGAACTATGAGAGCAGGTGAAGACATTTAACTCTCGTTTTAATCTTCTGACTACAAAGGTCAGCCGTCCTCCGTTGTTCTCAAGGCTGAAAATATCCTCATTAATCACGGGTTGCCTTTCAGCGTGGCAGGAAATCACACCTCGTCTGAACGACGCTCAGAAGTCAAAAGCAGCTCTTCTCTTCTCTGCAATTAAAAACAGCTCTGACGCCCAACCAACATGTTAAAACCTAGATATGGGGTTTTAATATAGAAGCACCGTCTTTAAAGAGGCTCTATGTGAAATTGAGGTCATGCCTGTGTTGTACATCGGGGGGCAGTGTTGAGTCGCTTCATCGTCGGCTTGTCCTCCGTCTAACTTTCACTCTGTTGGGTCTTCTTTTTCTTCTTCCAGTCAATAAATATTATTATTATTATAATTTATCACACAGACTGCCTTTTTAAATACATTTTTTTAACCATAATTTTTTAAACTATTAATTTGACTACTTCTCTTCGTGACTCCAAACACCAATCTGTGGCATGAACACCTCTTTGATGTGTGATTTGTGATAGATGGATGAATGTAAAAACATGGTTTCTAGAACCATCTCTGCATGCAGAAATGTCTAAACTGGACAAATCCCTCAGTGGCAGAATTCAATAACAGTGTTTCTTCATTTATTAGAAGCATGAGGTGTGTGTTCGTTCAACTTTAAATTATTGGTTTGGAAAAAAAATGGAAAGTTACTAAAGCTCTCCACTAAAGCAGGAGTTCAAACACAAGACCTGTGGGCCAAAACCGAGGCTGCAATATTGCCTGCCAAGAAAATTGTAAATAATTCAAAGAAAACATAGATTTTTTGGACTTTGAAGTGTGTTTTATGGGGAATTTGTTGTGTTTTGCACCGGAAGATGCCATAGAAATTGGCTTTAAATTGGGATTAGCATAATTCTTGGTAGTAATTGTTTAGATTTTTAGAAAAATTTAACTAAAATGTGTTTCAAAACCCTGGGTTAAAGTAAACTCTGAATTATCGTGGGGCTTTATGGGTCCGTGTGCGTGTGTGTGTGTGTGTGTTGGACTGGCGATTTGCCCATGATGCAACCCTAAAGTCAGCAGGGATCCGTTCCAGCTGAGCAGAGGTATTACCGATGGGTGGATTATAGATCGTACCTATAAAATCCCCCACTACACTAAGTACACCCATCTGCACTGTATGATTTCATATGTTTACTGATACTGCGCTCAGTATCTAACAAGTAAAGGAATCTCTGAAAGACACGCTGACTTTCTTCGCTGCGTCACACACGCAGATGTACAGCAGGTACTAATTGTCCTCACGGTATCACACTGAAAACATAGAAACACTGTATGTTCGCCATATTTTAAATTTCACTTCCATCTCTCCACTTCCAGTTTTCTCAAATGGCTTGAGGGTAATTGAGTTCCTGTTTGGGACTGACCCCTCCGCTACAGCAAAGTGAGCCGACTGACCGATTTGACAGTAATCAGCTGATTAGCATACAACACAGACTATACCATAGCACTTAAAGTGAATTATTAAAATATTCAAGATTGCCTCCTGCCAACAACGTGTCACCTACTGCTGCAGTAATTACACCCAACATACCAGCAAACTACTTTTTTTTTTTTTTTTTTTTTTCCCCCCCAGCCAGAAGGCGGTCATTATCTTCCATTACGCACAAAGGCTACTCAGCGAGCCGAGCTTGAAAACCCTGCAAAACAAGGCCATCTTCTAGGAAGAAAAATTAAAATTAAAGGGAAAAAAAAAAAAAAAAAAATCCCCATTCATTGTTTCTGCAAAATGGACGCTATTGTCCCATTGTCGATAAGAGTATCTGGTAGACAGAGTGTGAATATATCTTTCGTGATATTTTGAGCAAGGAAGAGTGCCTTTCAAAGGGGGATTGTGGTTGCTAGGCAACAAGCAGCAGAACCAATTGAGGACTACAGTGGGAAAAAAAAAAGTTTCTCTTTCGCAATCATGCTCTCTCGCTCTCTCTCTCTCTCTCTCTCTCTCTCTCTCTCTCTCTCTCTCACATGTGGAAGTCTGTGCTTCGCATGCAACCAGAATCCCCTCTGAACGGGGTTTGACTATAAATACAGGACTTTACCCATTTCTTATGCTCATGCGTAGATTTATGTCCAATTGGAATTGAAAGGGAAAGCTTCGATAGCCGAGCGAGTACACAAGCGCTTCCCATAGAACCCCCGCTTCCCTTTCTGCCGCCTCTTTTAAGAAGAGCGAAAGAGGCCAAACCACACAAGACGTGGAGACGAACTCACGCCATTTCTCACTGTCGTCCGGAAATGAACTGCTCCGACCGGCTTGCTTTCTTTCACCGCGTATCCTGGTGTGACGTTGTGACCAGAGTGGTTGTTGTGCTACATCACCAACTGCCTGCACACCGGGATATATATATATATATATATATATATATATATATATATATATATATATTTATTCCAAAATGAATGGAACTAAAAACGTCTCTAAAACTTAAAATCACAGTCAAGACGAGACAAAACAGCTTGGTAACATGACACCATGCAACGATAAACAACATGCATCAAATATGTTGACATAAACGACTACATTTATAGAGAAAACAACAGAATTTTATGGCAGTGACCCGCCGTCGGCCATAAGAACCAACACTGAGGAGTACCAGGGAGGAACGACGGAAAAACGAGACAGAGTGCAGAAAGGCGATTCAAAAATAAAGCAAAATTGGCAATAAAAATGATCCATTGAGATAAAATTCACAAATGCACAATAAAAACAAACATGAATTGAAAGTAATAATTGATGAAATGCATTTTTGACTCTGTTACACTGGAACACTGATGATGGAGCAGAGGTCTGCACAGATCTGGCTATGTTCTCCTTTAGTGCTGGTCCACTGGTAACAGACCAGCAGAGAAACCAGGAAAGACCTGCAGCAGACCAGCAGTGACCTGGTTATGTTTACTGCTGGTGTTATTTACTGCTAGTATTTGGTTTATGGTGCTGGTGTTAATACCTGCTGGTGTTGTCTACTGCTGGTCTTATTTAGTGCTGGTGTTGTCTACTGCTGGTGTTGTCTACTGCTGGTCTTATTTACTGCTGGTGTTGTTTCCTGCTGGTGTTGTTTCCTGCTGGTCTTATTTACTGCTGGTGTTGTCTACTGCTGGTCTTATTTAGTGCTGGTGTTGTCTACTGCTGGTCTTATTTACTGCTGGTGTTGTTTCCTGCTGGTGTTGTTTCCTGCTGGTCTTATTTACTGCTGGTGTTGTCTACTGCTGGTCTTATTTAGTGCTGGTGTTGTCTACTGCTGGTCTTATTTACTGCTGGTGTTGTTTCCTGCTGGTGTTGTCTACTGCTGGTCTTATTTACTGCTGGTGTTGTTTCCTGCTGGTCTTATTTACTGCTGGTCTTATTTACTGCTGGTGTTGTTTCCTGCTGGTGTTGTTTACTGGTGGTGTTGTTTACTGCTGGTGTTTTCTACTGCTGGTCTTATTTACTGCTGGTGTTGTTTCCTGCTGGTGTTGTTTACTGGTGTTGTTGTTTACTGCTGGTGTTATTTACTGCTGGTGTTGTCTACTGCTGGTCTTATTTACTGGTGGTGTTGTTTACTGCTGGTCTTATTTACTGCTGGTGTTGTTTACTGCTGGTGTTGTCTACTGCTGGTCTTATTTACTGGTGTTGTTGTTTACTGCTGGTGTTGTTTCCTGCTGGTGTTGTTTACTGGTGGTGTTGTTTACTGCTGGTGTTGTTTACTGGTGGTGTTGTTTACTGCTAGTGTTGTCTACTGCTGGTCTTATTTACTGCTGGTGTTGTTTCCTGCTGGTCTTATTTACTGCTGGTCTTATGTACTGCTGGTATTTGGTTTACGGAGGTAAGCGCCTGCAGAAGCAGACCAGCCTGGACCAGACCAGCCTGCACCAGACCAGCCTGGACCAGACCAGCCTGCACCAGACCAGCCTGGACCAGACCAGCCTGGACCAGACTAGCCTGGACCAGACCAGCCTGGACCAGACCAGCCTGGACCAGACCAGCCTGGACCGCCTCGTGGCGGCGACACACCAACAAAACCACATCCGACAAGCGAAACCAGTACAAGTAAAGAGTTTTGCTGTTTTCTACAGGGAAGAAAAGTTTGAACGTGTGATCAATAGCGGCTTTGCAGATTGTGTTGTTTTTCTTTCGGCTCCTGTTGAAAGACTTTTGTTTCTTGTCACTGCCAGCACGCAGACAATTAGCCACGCAATATGAGCACAGTAATTGAACACAGCGCCGCGATGACTCAGTCTCTAGTCCCTGGAATCTGGACATTGTTTTTTTTCTGTTGTCTTACCTGTCATGGCATGGAGATGTGAGAATTTCAAAGTTGAACTGATAATCGTCCTGAGCGAAACAACTTGCCTGAGACCGACTGCGGTACGCCCCGTGCATATTCTTTTCTTTTCTTTTTTTCTTTTTTTTTACTAACGCTCTCTCGCACAGCGTTCTCACTTAAAGTCCATTAAGAGGAGAGGAATAGTGGAGGTGTAAATCAAGCTTTTTTTTTTACTCTTTTTAACCAACAAAAGGTTTGTCTAATTTCTGCTTTGGAGGCACAACGCCTGCTGATGAACTGTGTGGAAAAGAAAAGGTTGTTGTTTTGGTTTTTTTTGACAATATCTCTGCTTTGGCTTCCGCTTAATACCCTGCTTTTGTTATGTTTGCACATCCTCTGTGGGGAAAGTCACACCAGGTACACCGACAGTGACAGGTATTGACTGGTGGAAGAATAAAGTGACGGACTGCTGGGAATGGAGAACAACTGTAAAGCGTTTTCTCCTCTCGCCACGGCCTCCGCCGTAACAATCGCTAAATTTGCATTTGCAGGTTTTGTGAGGTAGCGACCCTGAGCCCCCATCATCCACCCATTCATGTTTTGGACATTTGAGCTGCTGTTATCTCCTCCGAAGACGTTTTGTCGGAGGTTCAATTTGACACCTTAGGAAGATATGGAAATGTACTTTTTTTTTTTGTTACAAGGATAGAGAATAGACCTTAATCCAATTTAAAGTCTTATCAAAGCAAAGTGTCTGTGCTGCAGAGCACACGCATACAGAAAGAAAATGATTAAAAGAAGTCTTGGACCAACAAAAAGAAATCCCCTTCTATTGGCCCGGAAGCAGGAAACACTGGGAAAGATGTGTGGTTATAAAACGGACGGATGAGTCAGCGCGGATTAAACATTTATGACCCAGGTTGCACGGCTTGACATCAGAGGCCACGACAGGTGGCTACAGGTCTCCACAATCCTGAAACCCGTGGAAAAGAAAGATCCATGACGGAGCCAGTTGGAACATGAGAGCTAGTACCTTTACATGTGGTAGAAACAATAACTCTACGGTAACAGGGTCGTCGTGAGGGAGGCAGGAAATGTTGAAATTACAGTTCAACTGTTTCAAGCTCCTCTCTGAAGTTCTGTGTTGCCAGATTGGTGTGGTTTCGGTCCAATCGGGCTTCTTGAGGAGCCGGTTTGTGTTACCTTTCTTTATGTGGGGCAGTTGTGTGACAATGACATGTTCTTTATGACACACACGACAGTTTTATGGTTTTTAACGAGTTTCCACAGAGGTTGAGATTTGGGCTGGTTTAATGTCACGTTCGGGCTGGAAACTGACTCAGATCTGGCAACCCTGGAGAAGACGAGGCTTTGTGCGGTGGATTTATCGCTGTGGCTTGAAGAAACGCTGGTTTTCATCAGCAGCAGTTTGAAGTAGAAGAGTTGTAATAGTAGGCGAGGTATTACTAATGGTAGTAATGGTGATTGTACAAATTGACAAATAACACAAATAGAAAGAGAACCTGTAGTGTTGTGTATGTTTAAAATTGTGCATCCAAGCCTGATGATATGAGGTTGACATGAAGTTTAAAAGAAAAAAAAAGAAAAAGTTTGAATCAACAGTGGGATTAGACTGATGTGATCAGACTCGTGAGTCAAGTCTGTCCTCAGGTCAATTCACTGAGTCACGGTTTGAAACCGCGTTGGTAAATGTCAAGATTTGGAACTGGCCTCGATAGGCTGCTGCTTTGTTGTTGTTTTTTTTTTTTTATTTAATCATAAAAAGCTTAAAAAAAAAACAAACCTGTAAAGCTTTGTGAGTCTTCACCCGAAACGTAACGCATCAGATTCTGAGGACATGGAGATCAAACAAGGGTCGCCGCTGGGAGGCCGTTAAAGAGCTCAGGCCTCCGAGTCGTGTACCGCTGAATTATACTCTGATTTAGAAGTAATACTGTTTGACTGCAGCGATGAAGTAAAAAGTCTGTTCATCTGGACTTAAAGGGGCTGAAGCCGGAGCAAAAAAAACCAAAAACCAAAAACCAAAAACTGTCCGGTCGGTCAAATATTGACAGAAATGTTGACATTTGTGGTGTTTTTAATCTTTCTCGGACACACACACACACACACACACACACACACACACACACATATCCAGGAAGCACTGGCACGATCTTCCCTTTTGGCAGCGGAGCAACAGCAGCTGGGGATTGAGTGCCTTGCTTAAGGGCACCTCAACGAACGTTTGCTTTTTTTATTTAAACGTATGAAGAAGAAGAAGAGGGGAAAAAAAAAAAAAAGAAACCCTTCTAGCTGGCAGTCAGATGAACAGCCTCCTACTTTCGTCTTTCCGTGCCATGACGTTTCAGGGCACGACACAGCCAGGAGGAAGACTCTGGAGTATCTGTGGGTCCAGAAATACTGACGTCTGTGTTCCGCAGATCAAGATCCAGCTCTCCTGCCTTTTCATGCCAGTATTCAGGATACTGCGCACCACAGATAAATACTTATATTGACAGATATATATAAATATATATAATAACAACCCGTTTACGCAGCTTTTCAAGCGAAAACGAGTCTTTTTTTTGTGTTTTTCTCTTCAGAAACGTTTCACATTTACATGCCAATGTTCTGAAAACGACGTACGTTTCAGGAGTTGCTGCTCTTGGTGGTTGTTGTTGTTGTTGTTGTTGTGAGCTCCATCCTAGCAATATGCTATTTGACAGGATTTAAATACAGAAATCCTCTGGAAGTCTTCCTCCTGCCTTTTAATGCCAGTATTCAGGATACTGCACACCACAGATAAATACTTATATTGACAGATATATATAAATATATATAATAACAACCCGTTTACGCAGCTTTTCAAGTGAAAACGAGTCATTTTTGTGTGTTTTTCTCTTCAGAAACGTTTCACATTTACACGGCAATATTCTGAAAACGACGTACGTTTCAGGAGTTGTTGTTGTTGTTGTTGTTGTTGTTGTTGTTGTGAGCTCCGTCCTACCAATATGCTATTTGACAGGATTTAAATACGGAAATCCTCTGGAAGTCTTCCTCCTGCCTTTTAATGCCAGTATTCAGGATACTGCACACCACAGATAAATACTTATATTGACAGATATATATAAATATATATAATAACAACCCGTTTACGCAGCTTTTCAAGTGAAAACGAGTCATTTTTGTGTGTTTTTCTCTTCAGAAACGTTTCACATTTACACGGCAATATTCTGAAAACGACGTACGTTTCAGGAGTTGTTGTTGTTGTTGTTGTTGTTGTTGTTGTTGTGAGCTCCGTCCTACCAATATGCTATTTGACAGGATTTAAATACGGAAATCCTCTGGAAGTCTTCCTCCTGCCTTTTAATGCCAGTATTCAGGATACTGCACACCACAGATAAATACTTATATTGACAGATATATATAAATATATATAATAACAACCCGTTTACGCAGCTTTTCAAGCGAAAACGAGTCATTTTTTTGTGTTTTTCTCTTCAGAAACGTTTCACATTTACATGCCAATGTTCTGAAAACGACGTACGTTTCAGGAGTTGCTGCTCTTGGTGGTTGTTGTTGTTGTTGTTGTTGTGAGCTCCATCCTAGCAATATGCTATTTGACAGGATTTAAATACAGAAATCCTCTGGAAGTCTTCCTCCTGCCTTTTAATGCCAGTATTCAGGATACTGCGCACCACAGATAAATACTTATATTGACAGATATATATAAATATATATAATAACAACCCGTTTACGCAGCTTTTCAAGCGAAAACGAGTCATTTTTTTGTGTTTTTCTCTTCAGAAACGTTTCACATTTACACGGCAATGTTCTGAAAATGACGTACATTTCAGGAGTTGCTGCTGTTGTTGTTGTTGTTGTTGTTGTTGTTGTGAGCTCCATCCTGGCAGTATGCTGTTTGACAGGATTTAAATACGGAAATCCTCTGGAAGTCTTCCTCCTGCCTTTTAATGCCAGCATTCAGGATACTGCACACCACAGATAAATACTTATATTGACAGATATATATAAATATATATAATAACAACCCGTTTACGCAGCTTTTCAAGTGAAAACGAGTAATTTTTTGGGGGTTTTCTCTTCAGAAAAGTTTCAATATTCTGAAAACGATGTACATTTCAGGAGTTGCTGCTCTTGGTGGTGGTTGTTGTTGTTGTGAGCTCCATCCTCACACACTTGGCAAGATGCTATTTGACAGGATTTAAATACGGACCTGTGTCCTTTTCCCCCCCTGCCAGGAGACGCTGGAGGTGCGCTTGTTTTGCGAAATGCTGAAGCTCAATCGGTGTACCTGCGATCCAGCTGCGCTGCCATTCAGTGTGGAGGACGTGCGTCCTCCCGTGTTCATTCACTCAGGAATGACTCCTTCGGCACCCACTTTGTTAATTTGAGTTTTTTGCTGCTTCCTTGTAGAACGGCGTAGCTCACAAGTAAGTGTGCGTCATCTTGCCTGCGCGTTTCTTTTTTCCCCCCCCCCTTTCTTTTCGATCCTCCGTCAGACAAAGGGAGCAGTTACAATATCGCAGATTGAACGCCAAGAGTTCTCTGAAAGCCGTTTTTAAAGACCACTGTGACTCCCTCGTGTAACCGGTGAGACATTTTCCAAGAGAATAATTACAGTCAGGAGGAGGATTGCCGCCAATCAGACGACTGACCCCGCTGATTGTCGCAGGCCACTCGCTTGTTTCTGACCAGCCTCCGCCGGGTCAGAGGGAAGATTAGACCAAATCAAGATCGCGACCCGCTTTCTCTTCTAAATATAAATTTGGCGTACAATTTAGAGAACAATTTAAATCACAGGTTTCCATTTTAAATGTAGAAAAGTGGTAAAAAAAATGAGTCACGTATCCAACAGTAAAATAGTTTAACATGCATTAAACATGGACAGAAACACAAATTGTTAATAAAGGTGCCTTTGTGGAAGACGGGGGTGAATTATGCACTATTTCAGTATTGAAATGTACAGAAATGTATAGGTTATAAACTCTGATGCAAACCGTTTGTGTCTTTCAAGGTTCAAGGTTCAAGGTGTTTTATTTGTCATTTCAACAGTAAAAGCCAGGTTTCACAGTGTAATGAAATTCTGACTTTGCCGTCCACCCTGGTGCCGACATACATAGATAAATAAAGTATATACACAAGAAAATAGAATAAAATTTTCTTTTACATCCACAATCAGACTGTTTCAAACATGAAATGATCTTTTTCTGGAATGTCAAGGAGTTTTTTTTAGAGAGTTTATGCAGCAGGTGACCCCCAGCGACTCAATAATCCATGTGCGGGAAGAAAAGTCTACAAAGAGTTATCCTGCATGATTTTGCACAGAATCCAAATATATGTTGCATTTCTAAGTGTATAAACTGAGCTGTAATCTGCACTTTATAAATCCCCTCAGCAGAAGAATGACTTAGTTCTTCCTCTACATTGACATTTTCTGGTCACCCGAATCAGTTTTGGCAGAAAAAAAACACATCACAAAAACATCTAACAGAAAAAAAATGTTAATTAAACATAATCTACAAATTTTAAGCCTTTAATTCGATGAACTTGAAACAGTTTTCATGCACAGGATGAAAATAATCTCACTTTCCCGCCCTACTTACACTGCAGGAGACCAAAGAGGGAAAAAAAGAAAATAAAAGCCCCGGGGTTTTCTTGTTTGCCAATTCCTTGTTTTGCCAACATCTTCCTCCATTTCGGTGGTGCATGTGAGGGAACAGCCCGTCTGTAATCATGAAGCCTTGTCAGTCCTGCTGTCACTTACCGCGGCATTAAACTCAGCGCACACAGGCTGCGTGAAGGAAATCCTTTCAGCGGGGACTGATATCTTTATTTTCAGGTTTCTTGTAGACGGCGTGCCTTCAGACAAGTGAAATTGATTTTGGGTGACAAATAAGTGGAATTAAATGTCAAACACTGATGAGGTATGAATATCTCTCCTGTACGGCTTCATGACTTCCTATGATGAGCTTTTCCAGACGAGACGTCTGCGGCGCCCGGTCCAGACTGCAATAAATCCGCCGCCGCGTGGAAAGAGCCCGCGGAGGCTCGTGTCTTCCGCCTCACCGACGCACACCTGCAGCTCCTGATTGAAACCTTACCTGGTTTGCTAAAGCAGTGGTTCCCACCCTTTTTTGACCAGTGTACCCCTTGAGCTGGTTTCCATGTGAAAAGTACCCCCTCTCTCGTGTGTGATTATTCGCCTTAATGTGTACTTATATTTAACCCTTTGTCTTTCTATCTATCCAACTGCTCATTTAAATAAAACAATTATTGTGAGTGTAAAAACATACCTTTTAATGAGACACTTGCACTTGCTTGTCTTTCATAAGTCTTTCATAATTCCTTTTTTCACCGGGCTCCCCTGCGCCTGCGTCCGAGGCGACGGTAGCAGTAGCGGTAGCTGGACGTTTACTCCTGCCGAGCCATGCATCCATGTTTACAGTCGGTATGCAGCTATTGTTAGCTAGCTTCGCGAATCGTGCGCGCCCGCAGCAAGAACATGAACCTTTTTTTTTTTTTTTTTAAAGCGCGCCACTTTATAGTCTTTTCATATTATGTGCATTGTAGTGTTACAATCACTGTGGACGAACTGCTACTCATGGAAAATAAACGTATGGCCTTACTAAAATTCATGATATAATACAATATAATATAGTATAATTTTTTTTTTTGTGTGTGTGGATACTGTAGGCTAATTTATAATCTTTCTGCGTACCCCCTGCAATACCCTCGCGTACCCCTAGGGGTCCGTGTACCCCCGGTTGGGAATCACTGTGCTAAAGCAGCCGTTTCCTCACCTTGTCTTCAGCCGGCGTCCGGCTACGGACTCACGGACCGGCGTCAGGATGGAAGAGGAGCCGAGCTGCTGGAGGCCGCCGGTCTCCGTTAGGACGACGTTCAAAGCCCCGTTTCCGGTGAAAACGCATCGTTTTCTTGCTTTTTCCCATTTCAGTAAAGTTTCGCGTTCACATGGCGTCGGCAGAAATTGCCGAAAATGATCTGGTCATTTTGTTTTTGGGTAACACTTTATAATAACTCTCCGTTATAAGTAGTTAATAAACCATTAATAGCCATTTGTTAATGAGTTATAGATTGCTTGTTGAATATTTGCTAACAGTTTATTAAGGATTTATAACTGCCTTACAGATTGGTAATAGATCATTTACAAGCTGTTAGTTAACGATTTATGAATGACATGTTAACTGTATGTTATTGATTTATAACTATACCTTTTAAACTAGTAATAAATCATGAATGAGCCTTTAGTAAACTACTTACTAATGACTTGTATTCCTCATTTACTAACAGTTAGTAAATGAGGAATAGTTGCAACTTTAGAATAACGTCCTAATAATGTATATAAAGTATTAACTGATACTTAACAAGTCATTAGTAAGTAGTTTACTAATGGCTCATTCATGCTCTATTACTAATTTATAAGGTGTAGTTATAAATCATTAACATACAGTTAACATGTAATTTATAAATTGTTAACGAAATGCTTGTAAATTATTTATTACCAATCTATAAGGCAGTTATAAAGCCTTAATAAACTGTTAGCAAATATTCAACAAGCAATCTATAACTCATTAACAAATGGCTATTAATGGTTTATTAACTACTTATAATGATAGTTATTATAAAGTGTTAGCTGTTTTTGTAATAAAACCACATTCAGCAGAGAACAATGAGCTTTTTTTCCTCTGTGCAGTTTGTCAGCAAGCTACAGATTCTATTATTATCCGGCCCAAAAGAAGCTGCATCACCTCTGAGTTCATGCTCTTCCTCACTCTTCTGATGCGGCGCTCACCCTCGTGTTTGAACGATTTCTGACTCTCTGTGTTTTGGCATATTTGCTCCCTCAGACAGATGATGCTTCTTTTTTTGTTGTTTTTTGCATCTGGTGCAGAAAATTACACCAGTAGCTTATTTAAATGAGGAGATTGCAAAAGTTTGAAACTATATATCCTTTAGAATGCTGGGAGTTGAGCCGAACATCCGTCTTCTGTCACGTGTTGCCGTGGCAGCGAGGCAGTGCCTCACCTGCCATCATGAAAAAACGTATATAAAATAAATATTTATATTTTCCACTGATTTGTGTTAAAGATGCATTTTCAGTATGACTACACATTTTTGGTATTTTATGAAGTAAAAATGTGACAATGTGAGTATTGGTGTGTTTATTTATTGAATTCTGGCACATTTAGACAATGGAATCATCATTAAATAGGGAAATAATTCTGTATGTATTTTACATACATGTAATTGGTATTTTAATTAATTATGACATTGACATATTTATTTATAATTGTAATAAATTAATGGCTCTTTTAATTAATTATTTAATGGCGTGTTTATTTATTCAGATTCAGACACAGTCAGTCCTCCATAGAAACAGTGTCACTTCCATGTTTATTTGCTTTAAGGTCGCCAAAGAATGAGAGCCTGGATTATTTATTTTTGTAAAAAGTGAAATTTTAGGCACAACCAAAAAAAAAAGTATTCTAACAAGTTCTGATGAATAATTTTCATTGTTTTGTGTGACACACCTGATAATCCACATTCACGAATCAGACATTCTAAATCCATAGTTTGTGTTAATTTGTACATTTGTCACAGCGTTCACATCTGTTTTTATTCTTTCAAAGCATCAGACTTCGGGAATTAGTGGCTTCACAGTGTCACTAATATTCTCGTGTCTTTGCTTCTTGGATGGAATCCAGAGGAAAGCCAAGAACATGAAGGGCCTGGAATCAAACTGTGGGTCCTTTCGCCGCAGGGCAAAAACTCTAAATGGCCCCAGGAACAGCCCAGAAACCAAACGTCACTCTGATGTTTGAAGCTTTTACATCATTTGCCAAAACTCCAAAGACAATGACAAGACTGAACGTTTTGAGCAAATCAATCTCTTGTCGGATGTGTCGCCTCCCCGGGTGTTATTTATCGCCGGGCTAAATTTGACAACCACCCACCATATAAATGAAATGTAATATTCATATTTGGGACCGACACGCCGGATGTGTTCGCCGCCTCGACTTATGGCAGAATTTTAAAGTGCACGGACAGAAATAGTACAAGCATCCATACAATAGGGAGGGATGTCAAATGAAAAATGTCACAAGCTTTAAAGAACGTTACGCAAACGCCACGTCGGGCGACGCGTGGGCACATCCACTCGTCTTCACGCCGGCGGAAAGAGGCCGCGTACATGCGGCGCCGGCGTCACATATAGCATGACTGTTGGGAAACTGAATTATAGCCAGCTCAAGCCCTCGCAGTGATATTCAGACGTTTCATCGGGAATGAATTTGCCTCTCATGAGACGGTGACGCATTTGATGCATTAAGTGATTGAAGGGTCGGGGCTGGGCCGCCGCCGCCGGCAGCATTAGCCGCTCTCGGCTACCGAGTGAGTTGGCTTTCCCCCTCGTCAATGATTTCCAGAAAGCGGTAAGGAAACTGGGGCAGGGACAAGACTGCTTTCCATACTGGCAAGGCTCCTGAATTAGATTTTGTAAGCATCTGCTCACTGGATGGCTCAATATGTCTCCGGAGCGAGGGGCGCAGAGACCTCGGACGGGCGGCCCGCCATCCAACCGCCGCAGCCCGTTCCTGTTCAGGAGCAAATGATGATCAACGCGTCGACGGGAATCAAGCGGCTCAATAAAAGACAAAAAAAGAAAAAAAAAAAAGAGCGCTCTGCAGCAGCGAGAGGCGAGGAGAAGCGCCGGCTCCTCGCGATGAATCAGCGCGAGCATGTGGTAGTTGCACCTGCTGCAGTGCGCTCTGATGAATATCTGGCTGTCACTGCCGCAGCCCCACAGGAAAATATAATTACAAGTCTTTAATTTCCTCTGTCTTGAGTGTCCCACGGTGTCCCAGGGAAGACGGCGCTGGTGTGGATTCATCACATGCTTATTACCACAGGTCACAGCTCCGCACTGTTCTGGCCACCTCCTCCTCCCTTCTTTTACCTTCCAGGGTATCAAGGGCAGCGACCGCAGAGATTTCATTCATCACGTGCTGGACGATTGTAGTTTTGATTGAAAAAAGAATGAAAGGATTTAAGTAACTGATGTCAATGGCTTGGAATTATAATTTGATGGCTTTTTAATTCGAGGGAGTAGATATGTAGTGTATGTACACACACACACACACACACACACACCACACACACACACACTGAATTTTCACAACGTGAAATGAGAATGCAAAGCAGCAGCGACTGCATTTTTCCAGGGTCATTAAACAGGATATTTAAAAAAAAAAAAAAAAAAGGTAGGTGATGATTTTTATCAAATCAAGTGGATTACCCCCCCCCCCCCCCCCCCCCCCCCCCCCCGCCCCCTTTCTTTAGTTTCCATTCCAACTAATGTGAAGGAACCTTTATATCAGGATTGTCAAACCTGAGGCCCGTGGACCAGAGCGGGGCCGCAAACCACCAAGCAAATGGTCCACTTTAAAAAAAACAACAACAAAAAAACATTCATTTAAGTCTTTTAAGAGTAGAAACACAACACTGAAAACTAAAAACATCAACCTCAAGGAGGAGGAGTTCGTAAAAATGCCCATAATGCAGCAGCGAAAGGACTTTTTCAACATTTCACTGTATTTCGCACCAGAAGGTTTCATTAAAATTGGCTTTATCTGTACATATTATATGTTCTCTTTGTAATTATTTTGTTTAGTTAAAATATTTTCACCACACATACTCAGAAAATTACAAAGAAATCTTTCAAGTTAAATTTTATCGGTTATTACGACACTATTTTACCAGGTCAGCCAACTCTGTAGACATGGAAAAGGTCAGAGCTGTTTTTTTTAAAACATAAAAAGAAGAAATAAAGATAATGTTTTCATTCATTCAATGTGATTTTTAGTTTTTCTTGAATAATTTTTAGCCGTTTAACCTTGTCGACCATCGTGGGAAGTTTGAAAACTCCGCGGAAAGTTTTGACAGTTAATTCTTGCAGTGACAATATGAACCCTCTGGAAGTTGTAAACTCCCACCATATGGGATTTTACACACATTAAAGTAAATGCTTGGAATTATACACAAGTACATAATATGCAAATGCCCTCGTTAAAGGATGTTTTAGCTTTTAATACCGCTGCTTTAATAGTGTTCATGTGTCATTGATGGAAACTGCGTGGGCTTGGAAGCTCTGCCAAACATATTGGAGTAAATCGATGCAGCGAATCCTTGGGGTGTCGGAAACTTGTAACCAAGACTCCGACCATCTGCTTCCCCAACACTAAATGTCAAATGAATGAATAAATGTGCTAAATGGCACCAGAACAGTGTTTGTCAACATGACAACAACCCCAACCTCACCCAGGAATTATGACTGACCAGTGAGATTATCCACTCATCATGTGTTTGATTAGATTTATTCAATAGTATTTTAGTAAAAAAAATAATAATTAACTAGCGTAGTATTGTTAACATGTTTGCAGAAAATATTCCCGCAACAACCGAAAAGTTACAGACAATTAAGTCAGAGTTACTTAATGCAGACCTCCATCAGGCATTTCTAAAAAAAAATCTAGATGTTTAAAACTAGAAAAGCGAGGATCTGTGTCACAACACTGCTTTAAATCTGGTCTAAAGGACAGGAACTTCATGTGTCGTCCGGCAAGTCTGGGCTGAACAAAATGAGGAGTTCCTCACGGCGCTGTCCTGGGTCCACTTCACTGTCGCACCTTCATGTCAGAATGTTAACATTCTGATTAAAAATCACAGTAAAGAGAACAACACATGGTACATTTTTACTTGTGCTGTACTCTGAGCTTCCACCTTGGAACAGGAAATGTTATTTTCATTCACCCCGTCAAAATTCTGAGCTTCACATCTTTTCATTCATTTATTATTTCGTTTGTTGTTATGGGATTTAAAAACCTCGAAAAGATTTCATATAGTAGATTTGAAAGAAAATATCATCTCAATAATGGACTTTATTGTCTTGAATTCAATTTATTCCAACGTCAATCCGACAACATTGATTGACTGTTGTCAGACAAATACAGAAGAGTGTGAGTAGTTTTGAATAGTACAGTAACGTGGGCGTTTAAAGCCTTCTGAAGCACAGAGAAGTGTTTGTCTTTGTGAAAGAAATATAATACTGTAGGAGTTATTATGATAATCTGCTTACTCATTTCATCTTCATTTTTGCACAAAAAAATAAGAAAAAAAAAGAATAACGTGCTGTTAGAATCAGCTGAAAACCAGAAATCAATTTCATGAATTGACAAAAGAAAAGTACGATGTGATATAGAGCAAATCAACCTTTTTGAAAAAGAAGCTTTTCAAATCTTGAAGCCTACTAGTCAAGCTTCCCCTTAATGCCCCCCCCCCCCCCCCCCCCCAATACAGGAGACGGCATCACAGGGAAAGTTTGCTGAAAGCCGAAACTCCAGCTGGTCGGAGG
Organism: Blennius ocellaris; assembly: GCF_963422515.1. Classification (NCBI taxonomy): domain Eukaryota; kingdom Metazoa; phylum Chordata; class Actinopteri; order Blenniiformes; family Blenniidae; genus Blennius; species Blennius ocellaris. Next base: position 1,747,084 of record NC_137658.1, on the reverse strand, counting down.
CAATAACTCCGGATACGAGCTTTACTTTATTTGCAAGGACATGCCCCCGTATAGAGCCGTTAAAAATGCAAGATTTAGACAAATGACACTGACTCCAGAACGACGCCACATAATTACTTTACAACTCAGCGGCGCTCCGTAAAAAAAAAACAGCATCCCGGCTCTGTACGATAAAACAAAGCTCCGGCCAACAACGGAGAAACCTCTCCCACTGCAGCAGCAGACACGCTTCAAACAAAGGAGGCCTCAACCGGCAACGGATTTGGATTTGAACATCAAATGAATGCGTTGATTTGATATCATATCAATCATTGTTGTCAAACACATTCCAGTTCAGCTGCCGTATACTGGCAGCCCACTTCCATCTTATGTGGTCGGAACTGGTAAAATATTGTTATAATGAGCTTTAAATTTAGACTATGTGTGATGAAAACCAATGAATTACTGTCAAAGTTGAGTCCAATCGCAACGGAAAGCCGATTTTAATGAAACCTTCTGCTGCAAAATACAGTGAAATGTCCCAAAGGCCCTTCTTCCCCCTTAAAAACCGAGCAGGTCGGTTTTAACCAACGTGTTTGACACCCCTGTAGTAGATGTATATCCTATGTTTCGGGATGGGAATTGAAATCGTGTTCCCAAAAAGTGTTTTAAAGGTGTACAGGAGGATTTTCCCGAATTTTAGGAAAGAACCGCCCTCTCCGCCTTTTGAAAAAATGCACATGCGCAACACTCTACCTGCTCCCGAGACGGAACGCCTGCTAAAAGGTGTGCGAGAGACGTCCACGAGCCCAGTTCTCGTCAAGTTTCCAGTAGAAACTTGGCGACTGAAGCGTCAGTGGGAAGCCCAACCTGGGCTTTCAGCGCCATCGTGTGAAAGAATCTCCCAGAAACACTCTGGTCTTGTTTCTCTCGTCCGAAGCCTTTCTCTTCTTCTCATACACTTTGAAGACATTTGTTCTCTTGCGACCCTCTGCCATTTTCAAAGTACCCGGTGAGAACTGGCGAGCTAGCTGAAGGCGTAGCTCACCATAGACACCTGAAAGCTCGCATGCGCAGAAAGTGAAAACGAATAGATCCACGCTACCTGGGGACGAGCACGTACGACGGCCTTACGCCACCAGAATGATTGACAATTGGGAGGACCAATAGTCTTGATGATCCACCCGGAAGTATAACATCCTCCTGTACACCTTTAATTCCTTTAAATCATTTGCCAATTTTGGACACAATATCCTCCTGGATTCTGAAGGAACCAACAGGAAACATGACGCCCAGGAGCCACAACCACTTTTTATCCCCCGCCGTGGCCGATAGGCCCCGAAGGGGGATCTTGAAACAGTCTCCGTACGTCCGTACGTCCGTCCGTTCGAACGTTTCTACCTATATCTCGGCAACCCCTGGGCCCACAGTGACCAAACTTCACATGTGGATACATCTCAGAGGGGGAAGGGATACTATGGTGACCTTGACCTAATTTGCATATTAAGTAGGTCACAGGGTCACGAAGTGCTTAAAAACACATTTTGGGCTCTGGAGGCCTAGGTTTTTGAGCTAGGGCTCTGAAATTTTATACACACATGATACACACTCCAGGGATAACCTCCAGTACACCAAGTGACCTGACCTTGACCTTGACCTTGAAGATCGGTAGGGTCTGAAGTTTGGTCGCCATGGTTACACAGTACATGTATTATCAAATGAATGTTTCTCCTTCTTTCTCAGCAGTTCCTGGGCCCACAGTCACCAAACTTCACACATGGACACTCCACCTGGGGAGAAGGGGCACCATGGTGACCATGACCTAATTTGCATATCAGGTCACAGGGTCACTAAGTGCATAAAAACACCTTTTGGGCTCTGGAGACGTATTTTGACATAGCTTATGAAGAAGACCTTTCAGATTCTACATAATTATCTACTAGGACCCTTGGAACACCCTCTAGTGTACCAAGTGTGCTGCCTTAGAGCTGGCTTTGTGAGAAAATATAAAGCCCTCCGGCGGGGGATTAGCCCAGCAACGGCCTTCTTGTTTTTAACGTCTTGACAGAAATGTGGTGTAAAAGGGCCTAAACGTGTTTCGATGTAAATGTGTGCAAACGCTGAGCTGGATGTAAAGATTTGACAGTCTTTCAAGTTTGAAGGGGTGATGAAATAATGTGTACCAAGCCCCGAACGTCTTTCAGACGTCGCTACGTTTATCCACGATGGAGAAAAAAAAAAAAAATTGATTTGGAGGAAACGCTGAGGTTTCAGCTCTCATGCTGCCACACTTCAAAGCCCCCCTGCTTAAACCAACTGACAGATATGATCGGGGCTCATAATGCCACTTTGTTTTCCAATAAACAAATCCAACGCAATAAGATGGCCGGTGACAGGGAAACGCTTGGCCGAGAGCCGTCAAGGCGTTTGACAGTTTCTCTATCGAATCTAAAGTATTGTGTGTGTGTGCGTGTGTGTGCTGTGAATATATAAATGAAAAATCGACTCACTCACACGCTTGGTCCTCTCTCATTATGTTCCGGGACACTTTGACTCATGGACGTGTCCAGACGGAGATCAAACCACCAACTTTCGAGACTCGTCTCTCCTATAAAAAAAAAAAAAAAAAAAAAGTTCTTAACTTTACTTCGAACCGACTCCGTTCGCTCCGTTCGCACCGTCTGCAGACACCCTGGGCAAGATTAGTAGGTTAAATGTAAAACTTCGAGCTCATCTCTGGCTTGGACTTTTAAACTGGGATAGATCGCTATGGCAACCAGCTGCTCTCCCAACCTGCTCCAGAGGAGGTTTTAATTCAGAAGATTGGATCAAAATGTGTAAACAGCCTGTGACTGGCTCACTGTTTCCAAAGTTTGTCGTCGCATCCATGCGGAGGAACACGAGGTGACTTTGTAATGAAAAGCACTTTTTTTTTTTTTTTTTTTTACAGACCAACTGTGAAGACAAGAAATTCATCAAGGCTGCACAACTTGGGGGAATTCAAATACCTCATTTCAGTTTTAGGATGACAGTGTTCTCTTCTTTTTTTCATTTTCCAGTTTGGCTCTTTAACGCTTTTGCTTTTATGGTTGTTATTTATAACATTATTGCCAGTTGGTTTCTCATCTGTTGCCCAGGAAAGCCAATATGCTTCAAATTATATAGCAAATAATGATGAACCAAACTCCACACTTCTAAACATTTCACAAAACTTTGCAAGCCACTGAATTAACTTTTTATATATCTCAAAGATACTCGTCATACATAATTAAACTTCAAACAGTAAAACATTTACAATCGCTTTGCTGGTACATTTTACATCTTTCATCAATTTAAAATGTGTTTTGCACATTTTATCAGTACTATTATTATTCTGTTCGTGTCACATTTCTTGAAATACTGATTTTTGCTGCTGTTGAATAAACAAAATACAATAACTGGTACTTCAGTCCTGTCTTTGCATTGTCATTAATCAATTTTGTTTTTAGGACGACAAAACAGGTAGATGGAAAAAAATCCAAAACAAAGAGTAAGCCTGTGGTTTCCAAGCGACGGTCCAGATTCCCTCAGGAGGCCCCAGGAGTCACGTGACCATACCCGGTACGCCGTCAGCGGGTCCAAGGAAAAATATATGTTCAGTATATTTTCCAGCTCACTGATGTGTACAATCAGCCTGGATTCTTGAGGTACCAACTCCCTCACATCTGTTTAAATACCCAATAAGCAACCAAGGCTTTTCCACTGGGGAAGTACGAGTACTGACCTTTAGCTACTTGCTGCTACCGAGTACCGACATCCGTACGCATCAAATCAAACCAATGGACCGAGCTTGCTGTCAGTGAGTGCATCAGTCATACTTTTATCATATCTAGCATGAAGCATCGATGCTGTAGCATGTAGCATGTAGCACAGCTCAGAGTAAACTCTTCCTGAGCTGCTCAGCAGCTAAACTAATGAGCGACATTCGGTCTCTGCTGGTCCAAATGTCTCTGGTGATTAAGTAACTGGTGTCGTGCAAACTGTTTTTCTCCTCCTTTTAACATTTTGACAGAACATAATTTACAGTCCGTCTTATTTTTGTCATTCTCATTAATATTGAGAAATATTGAATCCACCGACATCGCTCATCCTCTCTTATCTACCTGCTGCTGACGCTCCTGATGGATGATGTCACATGATCCTCGCCGGGTTTGTATTGGGGAGCTTATACCAGACACCAGATTCTGGTATCGGTGCACCCCTGTTTTCCATTCATCAAATCTGAAAAAAAAACCAAACAAAAAACAACAACTTCTGCAAGGTTTTCTGAATGCGTCGGAAAAAGCCAGGTGAACCAGCTGTACATCCAGGATCACACGTCATGATTTTACAAAGTAATTATTGGAAAAAGAGAGTGTGGGCTGAGGTCGTTTTGTAAAAGAAGCACCTGCAAGTGTGCCCTAACAGAGCTTTCAGGAATGAATCAGTTTCCTGCTTTTGTGCTGGGTTCCTAATAGCTTCCTCTCAATGACATTGTGCAGTTCGGTTCATCCGCACATTCTGAAGGGTGTCAGCTGGCCCTCATTTCAAATCAGCTGGCAATTCTCTTGAAGCATGGGGGATGAGGATGTCGAGGAGTAGAGATCAGTGCCTTTGCTTGATGAAAGGAGCACTTCTTATCAAAGACTCGTCGAGATTATCGCTGATGACACATCAGCAGGGTCAATGGGAGGAAAGTGTCGTCCCTCCCTGGGCCAATTCACTCACATAATCAAGAGTTGTGACGGAGCATCGCTACACAATTGAGATGATGTGAAGAGGGTTCACCTTGTACTTTACCTTTCCAAAGGTGGACATATGCTCTGTGTGGATTAATTGAAGTGTCAGAGGTGCAGATTATTCCAGGGTACTCAATAAAGGAGTACCCCTACATTTGTGTCAAAACAGCAAAACGAAATACAACTTTCTGTTTCCATGACAGTGGGTCAACCTTTAACGTGTCCATTGTTCATACCACCGCTGACCATGAAGGCCAATTCATCCTCCATAAGAACAAGAAGAAAGTTCGGCACTCCGGGGTCCTGCTGAACAAAATGACGTAATTTTCTTGTAATTTACTCGTTAACACGTTAAAGGGCGGAGTTACGTGATGCACCTGAATGCATCACTCAAAGCTGTCAACTCCTGCACTTCAAATGATCTCTTTTATTATCGAAACAGTTCAGCGAAATGTATTTCTGAGAACGTTGGAAGCGAGAAATAGGTGTGCCTGCTGTGAGGGGGCGTGGCCTGCCACGAGGGGGCGTGGCCTGTCATGGTGTCTGCGAGTTGGCCGGCTTCTTCTTGGAAGACTTTTTCTCGGCAGCTGGCTGACGTCACAGCCCAACTTTGCTTCTTGGCTTCTTTTGGGAGTATGCAGGGGCCTTAAAGCAAACCAGGAGGGTAAACATCAGTCGAGTCGGTTTCACGGACATGGTGAAACAGATTCAATATTCATCAATGCGGGGAGGTGAGGGGTGGGGGTAAAGGTCACTGGGCTGCTGGGTCAGTATGAAACTGACCAAAAACTAGCAAGACCATCAATCACATGCTCTCTTTGCTGTTCTTTCTTCTTCAGCTCCTTGTGTGCACATAGAAAAGAGCAGATGCAGATGATGGTATATTAATTGTATACTTGCATAGAGAGAGAGAGAACAACAGAACATAGATTCATTGAAACTTCTCGTGCAAGTGCAGAACTACGTACTAACGAACACCCAAAATGCCTAATTCGCCTCAAAAGTATGAGCTCAGATCGTGGGAGGAAACTGAATGATCCAAGTATAGCTGGAACATCCAAACATCTGAGGCTGTGGATCCAAATAAGGAAGCTGTAACTCAACAACACTGATAACTCAAGCCCATACTCAACCGTGCAGCGCGAGTGCTCACCTACGATAGTGTGCAGGATGTACAATGGTACCTCTTAGGACATTTCTTTTATAATATATTCTTCCCCTTTGCTGTTTTGTAAGTTTTTCTGCTTTTCTGCCTGAAAGGAGACCAAAGGTCCAGACCACGTGTTTTGCAGATGGATCAAATCAAAGAGGTTTTGAGTGTTAACGCTGCAGAATTGAGGACATGACTCAGAGCTTGGACGGGCCTGTGGGTTGGCCGCTGTGCTGCAGGATGACTCAGGTAAAGGTCATGCAAGTTTAGGTTGTTGACACCTGTGCCAACAGTGGAATTTAAAGCTTAAATATACAATATATAATTCTGCACAATCCCACTAAATGTAAGAAGGACTCATCCACTTCGTCTGAGGACCTTGAGGTTAATAACCTTAAAGAAGTGCTGGTCTTGAGTAACAGGCAGCCTGTGAAGGGAGATTTAGAACATGATGCCTCAAATATATATTGTTGCTAAAACATATATTTCCACTCCTCTTTTAGAGTCCTAGTTACTGCTTTCCAATGTCGGGGTTGGGCTCCTGAGGGGTCAGGGGATAAATCCGGATTGTTCCTGATGATTAACAAGACGACTGAAGGAGAATCGAGTCGTCTGCTGCAAGAATCCCAAGTTTTCTTTCTCTGTCCTTTTACAACTGCTCGTCTATTTTTCTTGTCAAATTCCAGAGATTTTTTTTTTATTTTTTTTTTTACGGGTCTTTTAAAACTGACAGCGGGAGAAGGAAATCTCACTCCTCAGCTGAACAGACTGCTCCTCCTTTCCATCTGTGTGAACAGAACCATAATCCTCAGCTGTGGCTGACATTGTCATAAACGTGTGAATCGGTTTATTACCGGCACTGTAATTAAGGTGGTCTTCCTTCTGGACTACAGTCGCGGATCACGTTCACCGAATATCTTTGCACCACTGTGACGGAATATTTAGAACAATGAGAGAGAAAGTGGAAGGCTGTTCATGTTTTGACAGAATGGCTGACAGAGGGTACACGTTGTCACTGTTTCACACATCGGGGTGGTGATTAAATGGCAGAGGTAAAAAAAAAAGAAAAAAATCGAACGTACTTTTTCCTCTGGCTTGTTTCACGTTAGCTTATGATGCAGGTTTTACACAGTTTTGACCCATCTGACCGAATAAAAAAAAGTAACTCGACTTCTGCACATGCTCAGTAGACGGACAATAACATTTCCTCCGTCCAGATTCTCCTGGGACGAGTTTTATGGTTGAGAGTCACCATGATAACAGTCCAACTTGATCGTCTGTCCATACAAATGTCCTTGGACAGAACGCCTTGTACTGCCGCCGCTTGCTCTGGTGCATGAGTGTGTGAGTGAATGCGTGAATGTGATATTGGGAAGTGAAAGTATGAAAGCACAATAGCAATAATAAGTAAAAAATAATTTAGCCTGAAATCCACTATCAATATACTTCATATTGTACAGTCAAATAATATTGTACTGCTTAGTTTTAACCGATAGAACTCAGCAAAGTCATATTATTCGTCCCTTATGTTTTGTTATGTTATGTATGTTTCATGACTATCCACCAATTTTATACTTCATAAGATAGACTTTTGTTCAACTCCATGTGTTTTATTTTTCCATAACTGAAGACACACGTGACTCTGGACTTGTGAAGCAGCATAAATTCATAATATGGGCTGTTGATTCTGTGAAAATCTGCCTCATGAAAAAGACAGGGTGAGGGTTATGGCTATAACCCTAACCCCCACCCTGATGTTAAAATATGTCAGATGAAGCAAGCGACACGCAATCAGATCAATCCAGGAAGCGGAGGAGTAAAGTTGAATACTCAAACTGAGAAAAGGGAAAACGCTAAACATCAAAATGACCCAAATGGCAAGAGAAGCAATATGGTGAGTTGCCGGTCACAAAAAGTTCTCCGCTGACTAATTATATTTGTGGCTGATGTGTTTTTTTTTTTTTTTCCCCCGCCTCAGGCACAACAATGATGGAATTTCAATGATGTGAAATTCCTGGCACGGCAGATTGCTTGGCTGTTCTGGTCCCTCCACGTCCCGACGCCTGCCAGGTCTCTTCACTGTAGTGATAGAGCCACTCCAATAAAAGCCTGTCCCTTCAATTACATTAGCAATAAAGCCAGGGCAAGGCCAAGCATATGAATATCCCCCCTTCACCACGACAAGACAGAAATACTTCACGGGGAGCGGTGTCATGGAGAAACAATGCTGCGGCGTGGTTTTGTTTGGACTTTGGTTTGATGCCTAAATGAGTCTTTTTATACAGGATGGAAAAATATGACGGATGGATGGAATAAAACCGTGATATGGAGCAGGTCTCGGGAACAATTCCAGGATTTAGTAGAGACATTTAGGACATATAGTGAACAAACATTTAGTGTTTGTTTTGTGGTTTCCATCATAGTCCATACATGGAGGTTAAATAAACTAACGAGCCAGTTCCAGTAATGGAAAGAGGAGAGAGTATGGAGATTTGTCTCCAAGTGAAAATAAAACGATGTCAAAAAAATACCAAAGTAAGGTAGCTACATACAGTATATCCCCCTAAAGAAAGTGTATTTAAATAAAATAGATCTGGAGAGGGGGAGACCAGTGGGAAAACAGTATTGTAATCTATAAATGAAGGAAGTTCCAGTCTTTTCTTTTGTTTGAGTGTGAAATAGTAAGAGTGGATACTCTTTTTTTTTTTTTTTTTTGTCATCTGGCTAAATGAACTGAAACATCTAAAATCCTCTCTTCTCAGTTTGCTGCAGAGTTACTTGGAACTTTCCCAGTTTCCAGCTGCACGATTGCGCCATTAAAAGCGGTGACTGAACATCCAACACATCACGTTTTAACCGCATGTTGCTAATCTACATTAGCAGGTAATGTTCATTGGAAAGGTAAGTAATGAGATGATCATATCCCCGTGCAGAAAGCAGCCGGAGACTCTGGATGAATCCGTCAAGCACCCACGACACATCAGCTCCCAAATATTACTCATATTCATCTTTTAAAAGAAAAAAAAAAATCACAGTCTGCTTATGCATGGATTTTAAAGGGATTTTTAAACATATTTTTTACAAAATGCAGTTCATGAAATTAGTAAAGTTTATGTTTAATGTCTAATTTGTTCATAACATTTGATGACTACTGCTGACAGAAAGATAAAGACCCGATTCTGTCAAAAAAGAAAACTGGTGAACCTTCATCCTGCTGTGATTTTTAAAGGTTTTATTTGAAATTCCACGGCCATGCTGATGAAACCTCTTATTTAACAGTGAGTGGAGTCGAAGTGTGTGGAAAGGTAAGTTAAGACATGATGGGAAATATGTCACAATTAGATATAAACATAAACCCCTCAGTTATTACATCAACATTGCCGACATTCAGAAAAAAACAACAAACTAGACAAACAAAAAGGCTCGGCTGACATGGATAGAGGAGAACGAGTGCAACTGAAGTTCAATATTTTTTGGATGTTTGGCTGACAGGAAAATAAACGTGAATCTGAAATGAAGCTGTCGATGATGCATAGAAAGTTTTGTAAGTTATTCACGGAAAGGACCATCCGATTTATTGACCGATGGTCAAAGAAATAAGACGGAGTACTGCATTTTCTAGAATCGACATCAGGCCGAGGAAAGTGACTAAAGCCCTGTTTACACACCTTTCATGTGAGAATGTAAAACTTCTGAAGTGTTTCGTGGGTTTGTTTACATTGGATGGAGTCAGAGCGATCTCGAAAAGTGCCGCCTTCATCGCGCACCGTCATGTAAAGAGACACCCAAAACAAGTTTTTTCCATTTTCACTTGAAAACGCCAAAGGAATTCCTTAAACCCGAAAGAGCTCCAGTAACTACGTTGAAATGATTCAGGACTTCTGAAAGTCCTATCTCCTTAAACCTCCTGAATCTTCCTCCCGGGAAGTCATTGTGACAGAAACACACAGACATCCATCCCGCTGTGCATCAGCTGCGTCGGGAGACGTACGGCGTGTAATACAGACATCGCGTCGAACGAACAACCGGCTTGTCGTCTGCGCCGTTCCCTTTTAGAGAAAGACAGACTTGTGGCGACGTGGCTGCACCTGTCACCCTCTTCAAAGGGTCTCCGTGCATCTTGTCACACCTTTCCCATCCCCCTATTGTGAAGGAAGCCCTGGCTGGCAGGTCTCCATTGATCTGTTCCAGAGCTGTGATAATTGGGCCATTAAGTTCTCAATAAGAGACCCAGCATGGAGCAGAGATAGAGTCTAACAGCCTGCCAAGAGAAGAGCCTTCCAACTCCTTGGCTGCACTTGTGAAAACGTCTTTGCCGTGCCATGAAATGTGCGTTGGAGCGGCAGGGAGTTTTAACTTATTTTTAAAAGGCGGCTGAATGGATGAGTATTGAATTTGTAGCAGTGTCAAGGGAAGGCAAGTGGAGCGCTGCTCCCCTGAGGGAACGTACAGCTGTAAATGGTAAGATAGCGGCAATGTAAAGGCTGGAGACAAGTAGAAGTGGCCCCGTGGGACCAAAGGGGGTCACGGGGCTCCTGGCTGAAGCACAATTAATGGAAATACAGAAAGAGAAACCCCAAAAAAGATATAAAGAGCGAGTGAGTCTACACAAAAATCAACACAAAGAGATAGTAGAAAATACCGTACAGGCTGAAAAGAGCCACACGGAGGATGAAATCAGGTCTGGGAATTCAGTTCTTTCTCGGAGGGGCTTTTACATGTCTGTGCCCCGTGGCTGCGGTCTGCTAATCAGTCCACGGGCAAGCGTAAAACACTGTGCTCAAGAAAATGAGTGCGTCTGGCGAGCCCTGTATGGATTGCACCGCAGACCAATGAGAAAACCTGGAGGTAATTTGGAAGAGAAATCAATGGCAACCGCCAGCACGAGTCAGTCTCTGAGTCGTGATAAGGTTGCTTTCTGCCCCATTAAGTATCTCCACTCGGGTGTTCTCCCCATCACAAGCTCAAATACTCATCACCAAACTGTATTAAGTAGCCATGTAATAAAAGCACACACACATACACACACAAGGGGGAAAAACAAAGCGAGGAACCCAATGCAGCACTTTCTCTGTGATGGATGAACTGTATGTGTGTGCATCACAGGAACACACGCAGCATCCACAAATCGATCATAAACTCTGCATAAACTGTGGGGACACACACTGTGCATGTGAACGGATTCTTTTCTGCCTCCGTGACCTGATTTACTGTTGATGAATGTGGTTAAATGACTCGATTAACATGGAAATACTACCCATATTGAGGTTTGTTTGTTTTGTTTTTTTTTTCATTCTGGAAACGTTAAGTACGTACGTCTTAAAAGACAAAGGTTTACGAGCCTATTTGGATGAACCATTGGATGGTTTCATAAGGAGTGACGATATAAAAGCGCTTCTAGAAGAGGAAAACCCAGAAAATGGCACTTAAAGTCCAAAACAACGCTAAATACTAGAACGAAGCTGAAGCCATGTTTACTATTAAAATTACTTGTCCATTGTTAAGCTACGTTGTTGTTGTTCTTCTTCTTCTGTAAATGTATTTATTTCTCATCGCTTTCTTCATCTTGCATTTTTACATCAATTACACTATATTTGTATTATGTTCTATCGGAAGACAGGCGAAGAGAGAGAAGTTGTTTTTATGTGTGGGATGAGGTGGATAGGTTGTTTGTACAACAAATAATTTTATCTGTATGAATGCTGATATATAAAAAGAAAAATCAGTAATGTGCATCTTTGATTCAGTTGGAGACTTAAAAGCTTGTGCCTGATAGAAAAAGGTCCATGAATTTATGAACCCTGACGTGAACCCAGTTGTTTGTGGAAGAGAATTCCTCATAAAAGTGATCCTGAATGCATGAGGAGAAAGTTCAATGGTGTATCCGATCAAACACGGATGATAACAGACGGTTGGATGGATGGATGGATGCAGGGCAAGGTAAACATTCCCATTGTTTTGCTCGCCCCAAACAAATACCCTGTACTTCATCGCCCTTCATTTTCATAATTACTGACTTCAGTTTTATGGGGTTGCTGGGATCACTGACATATTTTTGTTTTTTGTGCTCGTTTCTCATTGCGCCCTTTGATTTGATGCGTCGCAGCTGTACGTTTCCTCACAGTGATAACCAGCCGGTGATTCACCTGCGTTTACCAGCTTCATTAAACGCTTCTGACAGATTCATTAAGACCAAGCTTTTACAATACGTCTTGTTTTTAATAGTCTCCCTTTTCGAGGAGAAAACAATGAATAAGAAGAGACGTGTCAAGGAGGTGTTTCAGACATCAGTGTGCATTTTAATTAAGTGCTAAGTAACAGTAAATATCTGCTGACGCCGGGCAGGAGTGTCTTTTGGTTTGAGATGGGAACAGCAGGACGGCAAATAGTTTGTAGTTCTTTAATAAAATACCAATTAAAATGATCTTTTGTGCAAAGCATTAAAAAAAAAAAAAAAAATCCACGTATCCAAAAATCACGGCGGAACACAGTGCCGGAGCAACATTAGAAGCAGTGATTCAATAGGATGGTGGAATGAACGGAAGTAGGTCCAACAGTTTATCAGCTCTACAATCCACGATCGTTAAAGTGCCATCAGTGCGTATTATCATTTCCCGTCTATCTGTGAGAAGGACACGTAATCAAATCAGGTCCAACTCCTCCTACCCGGTCCTGGGTTCAGTAGAAATGCTGCTTGTTTCCCCTTCGTCTGAGGAAGTCGGCCATGTGGTGCGTTCGCCTCCCTCATTGTTTACCCGATGTACACATCTAATAGCGTTGAACTCCCACAATCCAGCTGGCTTGTGTTAAAGTCATCAAACCAGCAGAGGAGAGAAAAAGTCCCAACAAATTCAATATGTGATATATTAAATAAAATTGTTCGAGGCTGATCGATCTGTAACTCAGAAAGTTCAGAAAATCATTTTTTTGTCATTTTTGTGGAGATGTTTTTTTTTTTTTTTTTTTAATTCATTCATTGCAGTCATGCGTCATCTCATACATTTTCTACAGTCAAACAAAATGTTTCTGTACATTGAGCTGAAGAAAAGCAGCATCACACAAGGACCATGGCAAAGCTCATTAAGGAGACTGAGTAGGTGTTAAAGGCGATGCGGTTCTCCCCCTTGATTCAAATTTACAACACCAACTGGTTTTTTTTTTTCTATTTTTCACTCTTCTTGGGCTTCACTCTGTGGGCGAAGCGCCGCGCCGCAGCCACACAGCTAAAAGCAGCCCCGGTCTTCCAGTCTGCTCCTATTTGGCATTAGGAAATCAATGTCCATTGTGAATCTTTAATCTGAGTGTGGAGGAGCCACTGTGCTGTAAATTACTGCTTCACTGGAGCTGCGATTGCACACAGCAAGAACCTCGACCAACGTTTTCCCATTTAGATCCAGTTCATTAATAGCTGGGAGAGGTCATCTTAACACAAACCTCTCATCAGCTGCATTAGTTAACATCACATGGTTTCCTGGCGTTCCGGGTTGTCTTATTACTCTTATTAAAAAAAAAAAAAAAGAAAGCTATCATTTGAGTGTACCTGCTCATTTCACGTGTTAATGTGAATTAGGTTTCGTGAGGGAAACTCTTCCAGCCGTTTCACCCGAGGGATTTCTCATCAGTATTACAACCCGGCGCTCCTGCTCTTTATGTTTTTTCTCCCTAACTGAGTGACCTGCTGACTAATGAACGCTGTCATCTCAGCTGGCCGCCCATCAGGACTGCAAGCCGCTCCAGAGCAACACCTTTTTGTCTCTGCATAATTTAAGGTGAGGTCAAAACATCCATTCTCTGGAAACTAGTTTGAAATGGACACTTTGTGGGAGAAAGGATGAGGTGACCACAGATGGATGTGTTTTTTGTTGTTGTTGTTGTTGTTGTTTTTTAAATAGGGCCCGCCAAATGAAAAGTCATTGTAAACACGTCACGAAAATGATGCAGCAGGAAAATCTGAATCAGGATTTCCTGTCAAACCTTTAATGGCCTTGATGAGTCAATGAACATGTGTGAAATGAGTATTTTTAGACCACAGGTGCAAGAATGTAGCATCAGTATTACTGCGAATGATAGATAGATAGATAGATAGATAGATAGATAGATAGATAGATAGATAGAATGACTGTCAGAAAATACAAGTAATACTAATACAAAAAATTCTGCATTTGATAAAAAAAAAAACATTGCAGGTAAAGAAAAGCATGCATTTGATATTTATAAAACTGGAAGGTGCACCAGCTGGATGAAATAAGAAAAAAATAAATAGAAGTGTAAATTACATCCATTCAGCCCAGATATATACAGTATACAGCAAGATACAACATTCCAACTATGTGCACTTTATCCAGACAACAAGCTGAAGGATGGACATTTTCCAGGCCTTATGTTTGATGTGGCTTCTCCATCAGATACAGAAATACAGAAATAAAGGAACAGGTTCACAGATGAACATTTTTTTTTTTCCCTGTGCATAGCTTTCATTGCAAAGCACACCCGCAAGGAATATTACATGAGAAGAAGCACGGCAGCTCCTTTTTGCAATCAGAAAATGCCCGGGACCGCACATTTCAAACACATTAAGGTCTGTAAACAAACTTCACTTAATTCAAATGTGTAAATCAGAAAGTGTAATGCTTATCCTCTGTTGGTAGTATAATGAAGAAGGTCACATTTCTATGCAGAACTGAGTGTAGCGTGAGTATGAATATTTATCCGCGCCCCTCCAGAAGTAATGTTCCATACAGTGAGAGGCTCCATCGCCGTTTCATTAGCGGAATATCTTTGGGTTTCTCCACAGCTTCAATGAGCACGTTGAAGCAAACAGCCAGTTCTACCCCGAGGCTCGTCAGAGTCCTTCCTCCCATCAGGAGGATGTTACTGAGCCGAAACTGGGTGGAAAGGCTACCAATCTCAGCAAATTCAGAATGCTGCAGATCTCTGGGGGCTGTAACACCCCTCAACTGCTGATTAGCACAACTCGAATTGGATTATGAGTGAACCATCAGTGTGAGTTAGCTGGATGTGGATATACCCCCCCCCCCCCTCCATCCCCCCCTCTCCCTTACTAAGTCAACTGGGGGGCAAGAGGCTTTGGATGTGGAGACTTTATCCTCCATGCTCTCCATTCTCTCTGAATCAGAAAGGAGTTGCAAATTAAAAGCGAAAAAGAAAAATATTATTCATAACTACGTTGAGGAGTTGGAGAAACACCCACAGTGACGGTTTGTGATTCCCCCCGGGGCTCTAAATGGGTCAGGAGTTGAGCACAGGGGGGCTAAACAGGAATAAAGGCATTTTCTAAATCTTGCCTGTCCTCAATGCTAATTTGGCCTTTGTGGCAAAGGAAAACAATGGGAGGAACATAATTTAACTGGCTGACTTCAGCTAGAGGAGATGAAAAATAATGAGCAAATAGCAACAATAAAAGTGGAATAATACCGGGATTAGCCGTGGCCTCACAGGCTTCTGTCCAGCTCGCTTTATTATTTACAAGTTGTGTGCTGTGTTGCCTGCAGCTGCAGATAATAATATTGTCTTTGGGAGCAGAAGCAATAAGGGTAAGCAAGAAACTTCAGTCACCCCCCCCCCCCCCCCCCACATCACTCTGGGGGGGAGGAGAAGAGCATCATGGGTAGTCGTTCATGAGCACGAGGTGATGCTTTATTTTTGTGTGTGTGTTTTGTATTTCATTTAGAATTTGTGAAAGACGAATGTTGATACGATCCGTGGATGCAAGGAGTTTGTTTTACGCAAAAATATCAAGTGGAAACGCAAAACCTTCGTTACCTGTCGTCACTGAGGACGCAACTTCAAGATAACGGATTCAACGGGACACGATGCATTTTCTCTTGAGACGTCCTCAGTGAGGACCTTCGTATTCCCACTTTAAATGACTGCAGAACAAAGTTATCTTGCAGCCTGCGTTGAAGTTTTACTGGAAAACTTTAAGCATTTGGACAGATTGGAAACCATTCAGAAATATTCTGACAATTGTTGTTTCAACACTCAGAAAAGCTTTTGTATTCTCTTAAAAAAAAAAAAAAAAGGAAAAAAAAGCACATCTCTTATGAGACTGAAAGACTTGATCGTGTTTGTTTTGCCTCATCATCTGCTGTTTTATACTTTGGGGCTGTCAATCAACCGTCTGCTTTGTTCCTCGCAGTAATAATGTACTCACACATGTTCCCAAGACGCTGGCGTGGAAGTTAAAACGCAGTAAGAGAAGCCCTTCCGGTGCTTCAGGACGCAACAACGCCTCAAAAGCAGGTCAGTAAGATCTTCCGCTGAGTGTGCAGCATTGATTTCCTTCCCCGCAGGACTGCTTTCAGTTCCTGGGAGGCGTCTGCCGTCCCGAGGAGCCCGCGAGTGTGGTGATTAGTCTCTGGAGCTGCTCCTCTCGAAAACCCCTCTCTCTTGTCGTCCTTCCCCGTGTGAGGAGTTCACTGGCCGGCCAGTCCTCGGGGGTCGTCTGGGCCCACGCTGGAAGCTGACGGGATTGCTGCAGGGCGGCGGGATCACAGATAAAGAGGGAAGGCTGCTGGTGGGCTCTCACAGCTCTGCAGCAAAAAGCAAAATTAGACACATGATGACCCGCTTTCTTCTCTGCCTCCTTTGTACTGGGAGCGGCTGCCGTCAAACAGCCAAAACTTCTATTTACTACATTCGGAATAACCGTCCTTTGACGGGGAGTTCGTTCTCTCTGTCTCTCTCCGTCTAATTTCACAGAACAACAGTCGGGACAGACGGTTCTTCACTTTGAGGAAACATACGCAGCAAATTAAACACAAAGTTTTTGCTAATGTCTGTGGAAACTGTAATAAGACTCCTGTTGATTCTCTCTGTGGGAAGGCAGGTTAATAAATGCATCAGGTAAGCAGATTTTTTAATAAATCCATTAAACATTTGTTCTCTGGTGGAATTCCATTAGTGAATTCACAGCACGAACCCCTACAACAAAAAAAGAAAAGAAGAAACAACCCCCTCAAAATGCGATAAAGAAACAGTTTTTTGGAGAAATGTTAGCTCAGTTTAAACACCGTTTAATTTTTGCTTTTGACTGTGTCATCAAGGTTAGGTAGTCGCACGCTGACTGGTAATATGTTTATGGCCATTAAGCCGAAAGCATTAACAGTCGCGATACGTGCTTTCTTTTTTATTTGTCGAAAATGGCACTTAGGCTCCGTTGAAAGCACTGGAACTGATTCTAATGCATTTATCTAGATGAAGGATTTGCAGGCGTTTATTCTATTTTCTGATGAGATAGAATAAACGGTTCATTGTGGCAGTTTTGAAGTGAGTTTGAATCCAATACTTTCATTTCACCACCACTCAACTGCCTCACCTGACGGCAACTTCTGCATGTTTTACGTTCGTCACCATTTCAAACACTCCAAGACATCGAGGCCCCGTTTACGCGACATTTTAGATGAACACGCATATTTTTTGTGGGGGATTTCATTTCACAAAGGTTTCATGTTTACACATTTTGAAAATGTTGTACGTTTCCATCAAAATGTCAAAAAACATCTCTAAAAGGGGGTTTTCAGTGTATTTTTCCCCACACTGGCTGATCCCTTTCTCCCAAACTTTGACAAAAAACATCAGACTTCAAACTATTTTTGTACTTCAGTAGGGATAAATTGATTCTGTACATACAAAAAGACACGAAAAAGGCCCAGATTAAGTCATAAAAAGTGTAGAAAGACTTTTATAATGGTAGCCCCTTAACACTTGTCTTTTCCCAACCATCCATCCTGAAGGCAATAAACACAGATTTTACTGCATCTTATGGCAGCACTGCCTTCAAATCTTTATGAATATGTATGTAGAAAAAGCAGCACACTGTATAAATTCAGTCCATTTACTGCTCTGTACTTGCATGAAGCTGTAACATCAAGGTCAGAATCAGACAGCCATTTTCCGCCGCGGTCGATTAAAGAACATTAATTTCTCTTTGTGACATTGGCGCGGAGACACGTCCACATCAACAACAAAAAAAAGAGCGTGGCAAAGCCCAATAAACACGTTACGCGGGCGGCAATATTTCACATTTAGTGCATGTTGACGATGATAAAGAGCGGGCCACAAACAGATTCCTCATGTATACGTTCAAGCATGGGCTGGCATCACCTTGGGAATGGATATAACTTCGTCTTTTACATAAGCCTGAGTATGTAAAGGAGGGTTTTGGTTTTTTTTTGGAAATCTTGAATCTTGCAATTCCAACATTTGGCTCGCTCAAGTCTTGAAAGAACAGAATGTTTCTTATACTGCATCACAACTGACAGACGAAGTAAAAATGCATCTCGCTGAGGCAATCCACTCCTGACTGGCTCCGGCTCCCACGAGGGAGCACTCTCCCACAACAATGAGCTACTTAGACTGCCAGAGGACACAATGCCTGTGCAAAGAATAGAGATAAAACGACAAGTTCGATGTGGGGAGAATAGATGAGGAAGGGGGGGGGAGGAGGTGGTGGAGGAGGAAGGGGACGGCTGTAAATTTAACATAAAACAGATGTGACACATATTGGTACCCGCGCTGAATGGAGAGATCATCTGTGGCGCTCAGAAGGCTGAGTGGAAATCCACACGAGACGTATTTTAATTAAAGAGATGATAAGTGACACGCCACCATACATGACAGACACGCAGAGGGCAGACAACACTCACAGTCTGTTCTGAAGTACATAACAAGTCACTTTCTTTAATTTAGTGTCAAACTGGTTTCAGTTCGGGGAGGGGGGAGGGAGAGGGGGGGGGGGGCTTCAGCCCAACTCCCCCAATCTCCTCCAGCGCTGCCGGTGACATCCGAGCCAGGTGATGGTGACAGATTTGAGGTCAGACTGAAATGTCCTTCGCCAGGTCGTCGGCTGTCATCTCTTTTCCCGATTACCCCCCAGGAGGACGCCACGTCTCGCCTGCTCTGGCCGGACGACGTCACTGCCACCCACTGGACGAACGATGCGTTCAATGACGATCTCTTGTAACGTCCCACATGGAAAGAACCTATATAAACATATATGTTTTAATATAGGTTTTGATATAGGTTTTGAATATATGTGACATATATAAAATTGGCCGTTTTCCTATATTTTATGTACATATATGTTTTAATACAGGTTTTAATATAGGTTTTAATATAGGTTTTGATATAGGTTTTGAATATATGTGACATATATAAAATTGGCCGTTTTCCTATATTTTATGTACATATATGTTTTAATATAGGTTTTAATATAGGTTTTAATATAGGTTTTGATATAGGTTTTGAATATATGTGACATATATAAAATTATGTGACATATATATAGGTTTTAATATAGGTTTTGATATAGGTTTTGAATATATGTGACATATATAAAATTGGCCATTTTCCTATATTTTATGTACATATATGTTTTAATATAGGTTTTAATATAGGTTTTAATATAGGTTTTAATATAGGTTTTGATATAGGTTTTGAATATATGTGACATATATAAAATTGGCCGTTTTCCTATATTTTATGTACATATATGTACATATATGCACACATACAAGAAAGAATTGTCCTTATAAATGTTTCTGGAAAACATGTAGACCTCATAGCTTTCCATCTCCTCTCACTTAATTGCCATAGTTAAATTCCATAACATGCCAATTACATGTGACACCAATTTCACGTGTTCGCACACACATAAGTTCTTCTTGCATAATTGTTTTTTAGTTAGTTCTTAGTTATTGCCTTGATATGACAGTTGCCAAAGTGAGATATGGGCTATACATATGTGGGAATAAAGAAGCAGTACAGGAGACCTATATGGCCTGTACATTCACATATATGCACCTCAATTTTGCCTATATGTGGCATATATATGCATAGATGCAGCATATATGCGCATATATGCTGCATCTATGCGCATATATGCAGCATATATGTGCATATATGCTGCATATAGGTTTCATGGTAACCTTTAAGACTCTCCACAGGCCCCTCTGCTGGAAAGCATTTAGTCGCTGCCCCGTGCATTTCCACCTTTCACAGGTGATGTTCTTTAGGAAGCACAATGATCATTTTGAAATTTAAACTTTAAAGGGCGTCTTTGTTGCGGCGTATTGTACGTCAGATGAACATTTCTCAAGGAAATGACTACAATCTCAACGCGAAGCCAATTTCAATGGAACATTCTGGTGCAAAATACAGTGAAATGTCCCAAAAACCTCTTCTACAGCCGATTCCTTGTGCACGTTTTCGCAAACTCACCCGGGCAGCGCGGCTATGAGGCTAATGCTAGTCTGCTATCTTTTATGGCAGCATCCTCATCAGCTCGGGTCTCAGTGTTTGATATTTTCTACACATTTCTTGGTGATATGGCGGCTTCATTGGAGCCTCTTGCAGGCCGGTTGTGGTCCATGGGGAATAGGACTGAAAATCCTGGTTTAGTGAGAAGTGCGCAGGTTTATTATGGTGTGGTGGAGCCTATGTGTGTGTTTACACACAGATACATGTTATCACTGTTGCTATAGTGACACTGTGTGACGGAGGAAATCTTGGTATTATTGGTCGTACTTGATCCCTCTGATATTCAGTGAGGATTACTCTTACTATCCTTCACACTCGTCCTTTCACTTCCAGTTGAAAGAAGCCAGTCCGAGGTCAGTGTGAAGAATGGAGGGTTTATAACGCACCGATATTTCTATTGAAATGTAGGTAAACATAGCAAGTCATCGGAAAAATAGATGCTCGTGTGAAGTGAGTCCACTCAAGTACAGTAATGAAGGGCGAATTCATGACGGCTCTGTCGGTGAGAAGGTTACAGGCGGATTTTATTGATTGTAAAAAAAAAAAAAAAAGGTGAAATACGCAGTAAAAGAGACTTGAACAATGAACACCAAATCATATATTTTTATGTGTTTCAATATTGTATCCACCTCCACTCGGAGCGTAACGACACAATATAAACTCACGCTGTCAGCCACAACTAACCATAGTCTTATTGTTCAATTTACTGGATATGTCTGGATAACGGACAGATATTTACTTCAATCTATTTGTGAAGCAGAGGGTACAGGCAGTGTGGACTGAATACAGATGAGCGGTCGGAGCTATTTAAAGAGGAATGTTTACGTCAGGAGTGTTCAGACTACATCCACTGGGCCAATTACAGTCCGCGGTTTATCTTTAATTGACTTCTGATAATTAATATTGTCTTGAACAAGTTGGCTTTATTAGCAGTAAAACTAATTAAATAGAAATGTGTCTGATGGTAACCAATAATGGCAAAGTAACGCATGATAGTGAGTGAATAGAACAAATGGACTTTTAATGGGTTGTTTTTGTTCTCCGTACTGTTGGTAAAAGTTTCGACACATGTAGTTTAAATGGATTGTCGTATGCGTGGCTGTGTTTCATTTGGCGATGGAGGCATGAAGCCAAAGGCAGGAGGCTGAGGATGTTTTCACTGGGAAAAATCAAAATGGAGGCACGGAGAGACGGCTCATATCGTCCAGGTTGTTGGTCGTGTGTTTTGGAAACGACACCAAAGTGGAAAGTCCACAAATACATAGATATTCCCAGAATTCTGTCAAGAAAACCAGAAAGCTGCACACTCGGTTGGTATTTTCTTTTTAGCTAAAAGCAGTAAAGGTCCTTTCATCTTCTGCAGCGCTTCATCCGGCGCCGGTTTCTGGAAGTGATTCGAGCTTATTGGCGTTTTCAAGTTAAAAAAAACGAAACTTTTATTGTGTTGTGTGTCTGTTTACACAACAACGGAGTGAAAATACAACCGTTTGAAAACGACTTCCGAGGCAGAACTTTTCGAAAACGCTCTGACGTCATCTCCATGGAAACGGGGAGAACGTGACGCGTATTAAAACAATTCCACTGAGCATGCTCACCATGGCCGAAGTAAATGGCTCTTCTGCACGCGCTCAGTCGATGACCAATAAGATCAGTGTTTTCCTCCAGAGTGTTCATGACTCCCAGTCCATGCTCTCCTGGAACGTGGTACTTTTATTTTGACAGTCACCGTAATGCAGGGTTAAATGATGTCAGGGGAAAGAATTTCATGTGAAAATACTCCAGCCTGAGACATAGAAAGTGTAAAAAAGACAAAAACATGATAAACTGAGGCGACCCTAAGTTCTAAGTCCTATGATATTTCATTGGTAGAAGTATTTTTCTCTCACTATTTATTTTGGGGGGGAAAGAAAATCTCACATCAGACACAAACAATTTGTATATAAAATAAATTAAATAGAGAAATCAGAATTTAATGAGACAACCGGCTGCTAATAAACTAAATAATAAAGTCATAGGAACCAAATAATTAGTGTTGAAAATGACGACAGACTCAACATGAAGTATATTTTAATGATTCATAATATAGTGAAATGCCTCCAAAACAGGTACGCTACTCTTAAGACATATGTTCAAAACCCCCCAAAAAGAATCAATCAATCAATCAATCAATCAATCAATCAATCAATGTTTTTCTTTGGTTTGGCCCGGTTGGAGCCCCTTGCAGGCCCCAAGTTAAAAATACAGCTCACATATTATGTATGATAATTTATTATGATTCAAACTGTGCATAATTCAATGTGAGACGTAATTCAAAATGTCAGTTAACCTTCTTTATAAATCCAAGCTGTGGAAACTGTTGGAGTTGTTATTATGGGCTGAAATCTCCCCCAACAGAAGGCAAAGTGTTACCTCAATTCAATCCAGTACATTCTATAGGTTCTCTCTTTCAGTGCACTGAAGATCGATTGTGTCCCTCCAGACCTGAGAATAATCAAACATCACCCCCAGAAAAACTGCACACTTTAAAGTTTGTTTTTGATTGATTATAATCACGAGTTTCTCTCTCGCAGCTCCGTTTTTTTTTGCTGGAAGAAAGGACATCGTGTGACGATGACTTAATAGGCTTTAAATAAAAGTTAGCTAAACACTCCAATGCATAGTTTTGAGGACATGTTGGCGCTTTCCCTTGACGCCGACGCGCACATCAGCCTCACGCCGAGTGTAATGACGTCAGTCATGTAGAAAAGCATGAATGAATCAATAAATTAGACGTCGCAGGAAGATGCCGAACCTGATCATTAAATAGGATTCTCCAGCGAGCCACACAAGGAGACGTCCTGCTTGTCTGAGCTGAAGATCTATGGTGACCTTGCGAAGGACGGGAGCAAGCTGAGAAAATTAATGCGCTCATACAAATCCTTGTGTGGGAGACTCAAATCAGCATTTTTTCCACCCCCCATAATATTAATGGAATTACATGTTTAATCTCCTTTAATGGACGATACATGTACGTACCGCAGTACAGTCCCTCCATCCCCACTCTGCTTTAAGAGTGTCTATTAAAGAGCCTCAATTACACAGTCATTTCACTGACCTTCACACGATGAGGTGAGAAATAAAAAGAAATCAATACATGCCCCTTGGTTTTATATATATTTTTTTTTTTTCCCACAATCAACACAGGTCAGTCTTCTCCGGCGGAGTCGACCCAGCTCTAATTCTTTGTTTGACAAAGGATTACTGAGCTTTATCATCTTGCTGACAAAAAAGAGCTGCCCATAAAAGTAGAAGAAGGGATTTATTTAATCTCCTCCTTGATGATTTGATCCATATATCAACCCCTCTGGGCTCCAGAGCTGCAGACACGCTGACGGATCGAGGGTTATCGTCACCTGCGCATTAAGGCGCTTTCTTTCTTATTGCGTTGCTCAAAGCAATAGCTTAGCATGGAGTGCAATATTGCCACCTTCCTGTAATGCCACGCCACTCCCCGATCGTAAACAAGGCCTTGCAGGATTTTCACGGTGGACTCAAAACACTCCATTTCAGAAGGTTTTCCCCCTCGCGAGCGTGGGCTGGAGTATTCAATACTGCTGTAAATTGGTCCAGCTGAGTTTAGTTTAAAACGGAGTAGGACACCATGGAAACAAGCTTCACACAGAGCGGCCCACTCATCATCACAACGGCGACTATCCAGAAACATCTGTCTGCCAGGCTAAACCGCTTTCATTTAAGAAATGCAAAAGAGGAGACTTGGCTGCATTCAGCGCGACAAGTTTTGCTCTTTCTGGGGGAACGTGTGCCAGAATGAAGAGATTGGCATTTTCAGACTTATTATCGCAGTCATTACAGAGTCCCTGGATAAACTAACAATGCTGTGATTAAAAAACAAAACAAAAAAAAATGTTCCTGCTGGATTATCCTCCCAGGAATCATTAGTTTCTTGGGACTCGGGACTGTTTGCACCTGAAAAACAAACTTAGTTTCCTCATTAAAAAAAAAAACTAAAAGTGCTTGTTTGTCATGAACTATGTGACCCAATGTTCCCTGACCGGAGTGGCTTCTTAAAATTGGGGAAAATAATGATTAACCTGGCAATGCAGCCAAGCACCAGGTGGCAGGACTGTTTAATGTGAGGAGCTCGATCTGCTAACAGGAAGCGCCGAGGTCCGCGTCTGATGAGCATTTATATTGCTATACGGAGCACGCCGTGTTTCGGGATGTCAGGAAACACCGCAGAGGATCATCACTGCACGTTTTGAAGACGTCGCCGTAAAGCGGCTCAGCCGTCAGCAGAGCTCTTGTATCGACGTTTCCTCGGCTGGCTCCGCATGACTTTGGTTTTCTGGCTTTAGAAAACTTGCTCTTTGCGTTCGACCTCTTTTTTTTGCGTTTTCGCAGCGGAAAAGTTTCAGGTTTTCGAAAATGAAGTCGGTGAAGATGGAAGGTTTTGATGTTGGGGAGGTGAGAATATATCGGTTTCAGTCAAGCAGCGATCAGCCGGAAGACGCGAAATCCGAGCAAAATCGGCTGGGAACGAAGGCGATCCGATCCAGCATCCGTGCCGGGTTTTGATACCACCCATCATTCACATAAAATCAACTTTGCCTCTTTTTTCGTTCGTTTTCGACTTAAAATTGGCACCAAAAACTGTGTAAAATACTTTCAGCAGGTGAAGTTTAGTTGACAAATATGAAAATGCATGATCTTATTGGTTGTTAAAGTGCTTATCCACGAAACCATTGTTTCCGTTTCCGAGATCACAATAATGTGGAGCGTTCCACTTCATAGTTTTCATTAGAATAATTGTTCATTTACATTTCTTTCTACTGCTCAGTATGTAAATAGAAAAATTGATTGTTTTGTCATTTCCTTTCACTTAGGGGGAAAAAAAAAAAAACCCAAACCAGAAATGCACGCGCACAACAATTAGCATTAATCAGATCCACGTGGGAAACATCTTTAGATTAATGGCGGAGCCTGCAGAGGGTACCTGTAAATTAGTCTCGCTTTGCTCTCCGACGGCAGCAATTCAACCAAGATGTAAATCATTTCTGGGTTGTTTGTTTTCCTCTCTCTAATATTTGTTTTTAAGGTTTGTGAACCATCACAGCAGTTCACATTAGTCGGGACGACTCCCCTGTTTAGTATTCATCTATCTGATGCTCCTTTCATTTGAATACTAGGTGCCAAGTTCTTCTCCTCATGAATAAGTCATGCTTCACCCTGGGGTTTTTGTCTAATCTTAGACATTTAAGACGAACACAGAGATACAAATGGAATATGTGGATTTAGCCTAATTTAAATGAGCAATACTTCTTGTGCATAGTTTAAAGGATAAATTATATTCACTTTTTGGGTTTGTTTTTTTTTTTTAAGACAAGTGAGCTTTCGTTAGCACGAAACGGGAATAAATCAGAACATCCAGCAAAGGCAACTACTGACCAAAGGTGCTAAAATGAAGTCTGTGTATTAGAGGTGCAACACAACGACGCCAGTATGAAGTCTGATAGTGAGTACACAGACTCAGACCTGCGGTGTGGGCGGAGCCTATGACTCTAACGAAAACGTTGATTTACCAGCAACATCTGCAAGCTTGGCGGAGTTCTGCAGTTTTGCCTTGTGCGCTCACTAAAAGAGAGCGGTCCCCAGTGGACAAATGATGAACAGCAGCTACTTTTATCCAAACAGGCTATTAGTTATCTTTTTTTTTTCTTTTTTGACAGTTTTGACAGTTGTTTTTTTTCTAATCTGTTTTGTAAACCGTGAATAATTAATGATTTTACTGTTGCACGTTGGGATTCATTTACCAAATGTAAAGTGCATTACTACTACTACTACTACTACTACTACTACTACTACTACCCACATGGAAAGAACCTATATAAACATATATGTTTTAATATAGGTTATGATATAGGTTTTTAATATATGTGACATATATAAAAATTGGCCATTTTCCTATATTATATGTACATAAATGCACATATATGTACACATATACGTGCATACAGGTACCTATATAGGTACATATATGCTCCTATATGTTCTTCTTACGTAATTGTTTTTTAGTTAGTTCTTAGTTATTGCCTCGATAATGTATGACAGTTGCCAAAGTGAGATATGGGCTATATATATGTGGAAATACAGAAGCAGTACAGGAGACCTATATGGCCTGTATATATATATGCACCTCAATTTTGCCTATATGTGGCATATATATGCATATATGTGCATATAAATGCACATATATGCAGCATATATGTGCATATAAACTGCTTATAGATTTCATATATGCACATATATCCTCGTATAGGTTCTTTCTATGTGGGTACTACAAGAATAATAGTTGTTATTATTATTATAATTATTATTTCCCCATGGGCGAGATTATACGGTACTGCTGGAAGGTGTTGAGTGCCATATTTTGCGCCACTAACCTTGAGACTCTCCCTGTAAATTAAAGGAGCTAAATAAGTCTTTGGCTCAAGTCTTGAATAACACGTCTCCAGCAGCCCGTGAGCTTTGGCCAGGCTTTCCCCTGGTTGATCACCGTCTCAGGGGCGGCCTCCATTGCTTTACTCTCCTCGGCTTCTGTTCTCCGGCTCGCAGGTTCAGCAGTAATATCCGAGCATCTCGCGGCTGCGAGTCTTCCAAACGTGGTGCAGCTGTCCTGGCAGGACGCCTGACAGTTAAGCTCTGATCAGGCTACACAAGAGGCTTTTCTCTCCACAGTCATTTCCTTTGGTTTCTGCTCACGACATGACACAGTGCTGCTTATTGTCCAAGGAAATCCTACCCTGAAATGGCTCACAAGGTGTTTGAGGGAGAGAATTTTTTTTCCCCCTCCGCACGTTGTATTTGAATGTGAATAACGACGCACGGAGAAAGGAAATTGTCTGCACACTTTTGTATGATTATGTCCAACGACTGCGACGGAAATGAATGTTGGAGAACATTGAGGAGTCATGAACATCAACCACTACCTCGATATCTGGAGCAAATTCAGTTCCGACTTTAATTCTATCTTTTTATATAATATTTTTCAGGCTCGGGTCGTAGATTTGGTAAAAGAAACCAAAGATAGATCGTTTCCTGTTATTCTGCAGTGGATTTAGTTTGACATTAGCTTTTTATGACCCTGTAAAGCCACCGTACTGCTGCTGGACAGACCTTATACACTTATGAGAAAGATAAAACCCTGATCCCAACCACTGACAAGGTATTTCTGTGTGGACGTATGAATATGCGACTGTTTCATGACGTCGATTAATTTAAAACAAGCTCGTTAGGAAAAGATATCACTTCAAAAAGTGCATTTTGGATTTAGTTTGGGCTGCTATAAATAGAGTTCCTATCTTTTAATGTATCTATTTTCTAACAGACTTAGGAAACATGCAGAAATGATTTATTCATAGTTTCATCACATTCGCTTGATCACCAATAACTTCTGTGACAGATTTCTCACACAATGTAATTCAACCTGCTTCTAATCCACAATACACCATCATGTACTGCAAAGGTGTGGAGACAGATGATAAAACATGTTGCGTGACATTTAAAGCTTCACCCCGATGCAGAAGGAATATTTGCACACACATATTTCTGGTTGCTAAAAAAAAAAAAAAAAAACTGCTTCAGAAATGACGTAAAACAAGCTGAGAAGCTGTCAGATGAGTTCCTGAGCACAGATGGCTCACTGTGGCTGAAAAGTACTCAAGGTGTCATCTAAAAAAACCTACCATGTGTCACTCCAAAAACTTTCTTCTGTCAACTGGGAATAGAAAGATAAACATAGATGAACATTTGACATTTGCCAGTGTCGTCCATTTACGTAAAGGAATATACGCAGGCTGTTGGAGCTTCTCCAGTCGGAGCAGGCAGTAATGAATGAATGAAGAGGGACGTTTTCCACCGACAGTCGGGATGATTTGGAATCAAACTAGGAGGAAATCAAATAAAAGAGCACAGAGCAAGATGAGCTGATGACGTTCATCTGGTTTGTTTAAAACGGGAACACGTGTGACACAGTTTGTACTGAAGAAGCTGTTAGCTGATTTACATTACATTTAAGTTTTCAGGTTAATTTTCTTTGCGCTTTCGGGGTTTTGTTTACGTGACGGTTGTCGGAGTGACTGAAAACGCAACTTTTTGAAAAGGCCGTGACTCCGCCCCCATGGAAAAACATACATTTTCTAAAAACGCTCAATTGGTTATGTGCATGACGAACGTAGTAAATAGTTGTTCTGCACATGCTCAGTAGATGGAAATCAGAACAAAGTTTACTTCGTCGTGTCATGAGTCCCAGTCCATGTTCTCCTTAGTACTTTTATTTTGACAGTCGCTGTAATAACAATCCATCTTGGTAGTTTTATTTTTACAGTTACTGTAATAACAATCCATCTTGGTAGTTTTATTTTGACAGTCACTATAATAACAATCCAACTTGGTAGTTTTAATTTGACAGTCACCCTAATAACAATCCAACTTGGTGGTTTTATTTTCACAGTCACTCTAATAACAATCCAACCTGGTAGTTTTATTTTGACAGTTACTGTAATAACAATCCATCTTGGTGGTTTTATTTTGACAGTTACTGTAATAACAATCCATCTTGGTGGTTTTATTTTGACAGTCACTGTAATAACAATCCATCTTGGTGGCTTTATTTTGACAGTCACCCTAATAACAATCCAACTTGGTAGTTTTATTTTGACAGTTACTGTAATAACAATCCATCTTGGTGGTTTTATTTTGACAGTCACTGTAATAACAATCCAACTTGGTAGTTTTATTTTGACAGTCACCCTAGTAACCATCCAACTTGGTAGTTTTAATTTGACAGTCACTGTAATAACAATCCAACTTGGTAGTTTTATTTTGACAGTCACCATAATAACAATCCAACTTGGTAGTTTTGTTTTGACAGTCACTGTAGTAACAATCCATCTTGGTGGTTTTATTTTGACAGTCACTGTAATAACAATCCATCTTGGTAGTTTTATTTTTACAGTTACTGTAATAACAATCCATCTTGGTAGTTTTATTTTGACAGTCACTATAATAACAATCCAACTTGGTAGTTTTATTTTGACAGTTACTGTAATAACAATCCATCTTGGTGGTTTTATTTTGACAGTCACTGTAATAACAATCCAACTTGGTGGTTTTATTTTGACAGTCACCCTAATAACAATCCAACTTGGTAGTTTTAATTTGACAGTCACCCTAATAACAATCCAACCTGGTAGTTTTATTTTGACAGTTACTGTAATAACAATCCATCTTGATGGTTTTATTTTGACAGTTACTGTAATAACAATCCATCTTGGTGGTTTTATTTTGACAGTCACTGTAATAACAATCCATCTTGGTGGCTTTATTTTGACAGTCACCCTAATAACAATCCAACTTGGTAGTTTTATTTTGACAGTTACTGTAATAACAATCCATCTTGGTGGTTTTATTTTGACAGTCACTATAATAACAATCCAACCTGGTAGTTTTGATTTGACAGTCACTGTAATAACAATCCAACGTGGTAGTTTTATTTTGACAGTCACTGTAATAACAATCCAACTTGGTAGTTTTATTTTGACAGTCACCCTAATAACAATCCAACTTGGTAGTTTTAATTTGACAGTCACTATAATAACAATCCAACTTGGTAGTTTTAATTTGACAGTCACTGGAATAACAATCCAACTTGGTGGTTTTATTTTGACAGTCACCCTAATAACAATCCAACTTGGTAGTTTTAATTTGACAGTCACTGGAATAACAATCCAACTTGGTGGTTTTATTTTGACAGTCACCCTAATAACAATCCAACTTGGTAGTTTTATTTTGACAGTCACCCTAATAACAATCCAACTTGGTAGTTTTATTTTGACAGTCACCCTAATAACAATCCAACTTGGTAGTTTTATTTTGACAGTCACCATAATAACAATCCAACTTGGTGGTTTTATTTTGACAGTCACTATAATAACAATCCAACTTGGTAGTTTTAATTTGACAGTCACCGTAATAACAATCCATCTTGGTGGTTTTATTTTGACAGTCACCACAATAACAATGAACGAATGGAAAATTAAACTGGATTTATATCGGGATGTAGAAAATAAACAGATTATCCGCGAGACGGCGGACTGTTTAAACACCCCTGAGAAGTGTGTGTCTTTATTAGCGGCCCGTCGCCGTCGCTCCTCCCGTTTCCTGTGCGCACACAATTTTGGGACGAATTCTCAGTGTTGTGCAATAAAGCAAAGCTCTCTTGGTAAGTTATGTCACTAAAAGGCCAACGATGAGACATTCAGCTATATCACCCAGAAACATGTCCCCATTGAGGCGACTTGTTCAAGCAGCGGCGAGACAGGAACACACACAAGGGCTCTATTTTACTCGCGGCACCGAGAGCGCTGCAAGTGTCTTCCCTAGTTTCACACCAGCGCAGATGTCTTTTTTTTTTTTTTTTTTTTTTTCTCCCAAACTGAACAGCAAATGCATTTGTTGCCCATCTGTGACCCCCTGGGTGTGCTGCTCTTAAAATGAGTTGTGGGCCCAGACATTGATATCTTAAAGGCAGAAGAAAAGCAATCCCTATTACCCATCTGAAATCTGGTTTGAGGTAAATACTACTGTTTTATTTTATGTTCTGAGAGCTGAAGGGTGCCGTGCATCAAATACACGCTACAGTCGACCCGGCTTCCCGTCCGTGTTATCTAACCTGTGGAGGCGGCGGCCCGCAGTCGGTCGCGGCCGTGGAAAGACGAAGGAGGGCTTCAACCTGGAGACTGCTGCAAATGCGCATTCATTAGAGCAAAGTGCTGCGGTTCAATCAGCCGACTCTTTAAAGAGAGAACGCACGGCGGCCCGGTTCGATGTGGAAAGTGTTGGCGTGCTTCCTAATAGTCCCTCCTAGCTCCTTTTCTATCCGCCTCTCCTTGAGCCCGTGGATGACGTCACTGGGTCAAGGAAAGGTGTCAGACGGCGTCCTAAAGGAGTTAAGGAAAGGTCCTCAGGAGGCTGTCATGGATGCACATCATATATATAGATCATTTATTTACACTTTGTAGAAACTGAAAATCCAAATGGATTTTATGCAAAAGAGCAAACCAGGAGCTTTTTGATTTCTTTCTTTTTTTTCTTTTTTTTTTTAGCTTCTGCACAATGTTTCTCTTCTTACCATCGAGATTTTATGCATCCATTAAAATCCTCTTGCATGGATTTTAATTGGCAGTTTTTAACCCGATGCCTTGAAACTCATGCAGAGCTAAATCAAACTATTCATGAGAAAAACACTTAGATGCAGGTGCACATTATGCAGCTTAAAGCCTAAAAACATCCCGGCAGATGTTCTGTACCTTTAGTCGCACGTTACTGTAATCCTCGGGTCAAACCACTTCAGTGAAAAGAGATTTTTTTTTTTTTTTCTTTTCTTTTTCAAGAAGGCATCTGATATCGCGAGTTAACACTGGTAATGAACGAACTGCTGTGTCCTGATAACGACCCCATAAGATCGCCGGGTTTTACTGCATGTGTGAATCTTGACGGGTCCTCATGAATCACTTCACGGTGCTGCGACCAGCTGAATATTTCACAGACGCTCGCTGCATGAGAGCTGAGCAGACGAACCGGAGCTGCGAGAAGCTCCAGGCTGGTGTTTGTTAAGGAGGTTAGCATTAACCTTCCACTGCCGTCCTCTTCCTCTGTCTGATTCCTCAAAACTCATCAAAGAATTTAATAAAAAAAATGATGGAAAAACATTCCGATGCATTATTTATCCCCCGCCGTGGCTGATAGGCCCCGAAGGGGGATCTTGAAACAGTCTCCGTACGTACGTCCGTCCGTTCGAATGTTTCTACCTATATCTCGGCAACCCCTGGGCCCACAGTGACCAAACTGCACATGTGGATACATCTCAGAGGGGGAAGGGACACTATGGTAGGTCACAGGGTCACGCAGTGCTTAAAAACACATTTTGGGCTCTGGAGGCCTAGGTGTTTGAGCTAGGGCTCTGAAATTTTATACACACATGATACACACTCCAGGGATAACCTCCAGTACACCAAGTGACCTGACCTTGACCTTGAAGATCGGTAGGGTCTGAAGTTTGCTCGTCATGGTTGCACAATACATGTATTTTCATATAAACATTTCTCCTCATTTCTCAGCAGTTCCTGGGCCCACAGTCACCAAACTTCACACATGGACACTCCACCTGGGGAGAAGGGGCACCATGGTGACCATGACCTAATTTGCATATCAGGTCACAGGGTCACTAAGTGCATAAAAAACACCTTTTGGGCTCTGGAGACGTATTTTGACATAGCTTATGAAGAAGATCTTTCAGATTCTACATAATTATCTACTAGGACCCATGGAACACCCTCTAGTGTACCAAGTGTGCTGCCTTAGAGCTGGCTTTGTGAGAAAATAGAAAGCCCTCCGGCGGGGGATTAGCCCAGCAACGGCCTTCTTGTTCTATTTTCTGACAATCACCAGAACATGTGCTCTCAGATCACTTATATTATTCAAACTTATATAAATTGCAATAAAAAAATAAAAAATCTCAGTGAGCAAAAGGCTGGGAAATACTAATTCCCAGTTTTCATGTGAAAACACAAAACAATTGTTGGTTTTTTTGGTGACAAAGGTGCTCGGAGCTACTTTCTGAAAATGGCCAATAAGAACTGCTTCCTGTCATGAGTCTCAGTCCATATTCTCCTGGACTTCACAGTTTTATTCTGACAGTCACCATAATAACAATCCAACTTGTCCCGTTGTTCACATTAGTCTCTGCCATGTCTGTGTGGTTTCATTTCCAAAACAGCACCCGCTAGTGGCTCGACATGAAAACTACATCATTTTCAGCATTTTTGCTGTTTCCAAATGAAACGGAGAAGAACATAGTTTTCTAAACATTGCTGTGTAAACGCAGAACTTTTCTGCAGCAAAAACTGCTTTTTGGCAGTAAACCAGATCCAAAACACACACCAGGTACATTCTCATACAAAAAAGTGCTAAAATATCAAACCATAAACTAGAAATCTGTAAATACCATCCAACATGAACATCCTTCATTAAACTCTTTAGAGGGCAATTAAGCAATTACTAGCACTTTCTATTGACATGTACTGTGAACATTTGTAGTAATTTATAATTATATTCAGTCAATGAACTGACGTTTCCATTTGAAACTGAACAGTTGCAATAGAAAAGGCCAGGTATTGTTTTTGAAGACGACTCCAGTGTGGTCACTTTAATCAGTTGTGTGAAATCCCAACACATTTACTTTCAAGAGTGATTTTTTTTTTTTTTTACTGATCTATGAAGCCTTGAGTAAATCCTGCGGATCACACCACCAAACTCTGCCATGCATTATTCTATATATAAAACACGAACCGTGCTTCATATTTTATTTGAACCCTAAAGTGTTCCTCACTATTTCAACCATCTTTTTGTCCCTTGTCAGTCCTCCAGTGAAAAAATCAAAACAAAACAAACCAAAAAAAATTTGTTCCTTTGGTACATTTCACAGAGTTTTTGCTCCTCAGATTGAAAACGGTAAGTATATAAGCATATCGGACAAATCTTTACAGCGGCTGCATGAGTGAAGGAGTCGCCTCAATGAACCTCTTTAACCTCTTATATTACATTCAGTCAAATCCTGTTCAGACCCAGACTTATGAGAGTATATTTCAATCGTAATTTATGTACAATAAAATCAGCTGGAGAGCATTATGAGCATATTTCATCCTTTGTAGCCTAAAAATGTCTAAATTGAATACATTGCTCACATTATGTAAAATGCTTCCTACCCACACACGATTGAGCACCAGTGTATAGCGCGCCATTCATCAAAAGGTGCGAGGCTATTCCTTATACCACCAGAGTTTCTTTTAAAACCACATGATGTCAGTTTCCCCATTTAATCGTCTTTTTTCGGTGAACATCATCAATTCACAACAATTAGTTGTGGAGAATCACGGAGTGCGGAGGATAGCAAACTGGGCATGTTTACAAAGATCTTTCATAAATCATGATAAATTGTGTGCTCAAGCAAATGGAGTGACATCACGAGCAAACAAGAGTGCCTAAATGAGGGTCTTTGCATACATTAGGCCTGTTTACACAAGAATAATCAGCTGCATACAATATCTCTTCCATACCGGTTTGTTTGCAATCACCATGATGTGATTGGACGAAGCACAAAGCTTCCACGAGTACCAAACACGCCGCAACACCGGGGTGTTGGTGGAGGAACTTAACCAACATACTGGAGCAAAAGAATCTGAATTTGTGGGGAAAATAAAGGAAAACCCAACATGGGAGATGAGTTACAATATTTAAATTATAAAGCAGAGACAGAACAGAGAAATGATCCTTTAATAAAGTCCAGACCAGTGCTGGAATTTATCATGAGACATTTTTTTTTTGTTTTTTTTGTGACCAATCATATTATTAATTTTTCTTTTGATTAGTCATGACACATTTCAGAACATCCGCCATGACCTATGTTCGCTTGGTCTCTCAACGCTTAATTGTTTCACTCCATCGTTTCACGCGTACGTATTATTTCTGGTTTCTTTATTTATTATGATTTTATTGTAGGGTTTGTGTTCTTTTTTAAATGTCATGTAAAGCATTTTTGTGCATCGTGTTTGTAAGAAAAGTGCTATTTTTCCAGCGAATTGTAGTGTTGAGTCATTAACCGGATCGCTTTCAATTCAAAACGATCAGTCGACTGTTTTTCAGGGACAAACTGAGTAAAGTCTGAGTGCAGACTTATGATATAAAAGTTAAACTGGCTGCCAACATACAACTAATGTCGTCATGATAAAGCATGGCGGAGGGAGCATCATGCTGCTTTGTCGCCTCAAGACCAGGACACGTTGTTTTTATGAAGGAGAAATCAATCAAGTTCAACTCAGTTCATTCTGCCTTCAGTGTGTTTATACTTCTTTTTTTCTGATCTTCTATTATCTTCAGGCCAGTAGGCTTCTGCCACCGTCAACAACTTTCAACTTCAGCATTGCGTCTTGATGAAGACGAGAGAATCCAGTCAAAACAGGGTGAAGGTATTGTTGGAATTCGTACCTGTGTTCCCCTGAATTCCTGCATGTTCGTTTGATCCGGGAGAGGCAGAAAGAGAGCGTTAATTTCTTCAATAATGCATTTAATAATCACACAAACAAGAGTTTACAAAAAAGCATATCAGATTATACAATGCTACAAAATTCCATATATCAGAGTTTACAGCTATACGAGCTCGGACCGTTCTTCCTTGCAGACCCAAGTATATAGGCCAGGTTTACAATGAAGAAGGGCCCCGTTGCAACGCGGGGTTCATATTTATACATTTGCAGACGACACCTCAACCTCACATTGGTCAGTTCCTCGTGATGTATGCGTTGCTATGGTGAAGTCGCTATTCCTTTGTCTCCAAAACTGCTTCAAACTGGTTTTACTCAGAGCTTGACGTTCCGTGGGACCAAAGTGACCTCTGACCTCTTATCTGTTCCAATCTTACCTTAACCATGAATTGTGCAGAATGGAGCACTGAGGAGACATCGCCAACCAACTTGGGGTGTCCCTGAACATTAATTTATAGTTTTGTTTTTCCCAACTTGAGCAGTGGGAGAAATCCCAGCTGTGTAGGAAGATAACTATACAATGTCTTCAGTTGTCCCACAGAAATCAAATGTTTAACTTGTATATTCCTTCAGTATGTTGCAAAGCTCACTGGCCTGAGGAGAATACGAATACAACCCTAAACCTGGAAGCAAATCCACCACAGAACGGATGTCCAAGCAGTAAATCTGCCTTTTTGAGTGGCTCAGTCGAGGCGTGGGCCGAAATTGCGAGAGATGCTGAAGACACCCAAACATCTGAAGGGTTAGTTAAACTTCAGCTGAGCTTTGAACAGCGGTTCGCAATTTTTAGGACGCGATAAACTCTCGAGTGAGGAGCAGTGTGCTCTCCAGAGAGGTGAGCCACGGCGGTATTCACATGGAGAAGTGACCTGTTTGTTCAGTCTGGAGCCCTTTGGTGGTGAAAACATGCAGCGTGGACGCATGAGGAGAAGGACTCCGTTTAATCTCACACGACCCCGGCCTGAACGCCACAAATGAGCGAGGTTAATTGGCCATAAAACAGCAACAACATAAAATTATAATGATCACTCAGTGAGCCCTGACGGCATAAGCCGGGGAATAGCAGATTTGCATACGGTGTCCTTATACCGGAAAATAAAGGAACAGCAGTTTCCCGTCGCCTTTCGACCTCGACTTTGTCCACCTCGTCTTGAAAACGGCCCGTCGCTTAACCCTCGCCGTGAGTCGATGAGAGGGCGCGTGTACGCATCTTTAGTTCACAGCTTGTGAGCCGTCATCCCAGCCAGGCATCAGCAGCTGACAGGGAAAAAAATAACAATAAAATAAATAATACATGGTATTTATCACTTGGTGGAAGTTCCGAGAGTCAGCAGAACCTGGTGGGAAGTACAGACTTTGCTTTTGTTGTTGTTGTTTTTTTCCCCTTCCTGTTTTTGTTTGTTTTTGTTTTTCAAATTTGTTTGTTTGTTTTTGTTTTTCCCCTTCCTGTTTTTGTTTTTCAAATTTGTTTGTTTGTTTTTGTTTTTCCCCTTCCTGTTTTTGTTTGTTTTTGTTCAAAAAATGTGTTTGTTTGTTTTTGTTTGTTTGTTTGTTTTGTTTTATGTCCTTTTGTTTTTGCTTTTTTTGTTCTTGCTTTTTTTGTTCTTTCTTTGTTTTTTGTTTTTTTTGTTTTATGTCCTTTTGTTTTTGCTTTTGTTATAATTGTTGTGATTATTTTGGTTTTTGCTCTGCTGTTGCTCAGGCTGGTCTTAATCTCATGGCAGTTGGAAAATATTTAGATCACTGTGATTACTGTATTATTAAAAAGAAAAAAAAATGTATGTAGCACTAACAAGGGTATTGTATGTTTCTCCCCACCAAGTCTCTCTCTGTCTTTCCTTTCCTCTCCTCCATCCTTTCACCCCAACTGGTCCTCAGAATTCCTCCACCTCTGACTCTGGTTTCTACAAAGTTTCTCCTGTTGGGGGAGTTTTTCATTTCCACAGTCGCAAACACACCTGCTGCTCATGTGGATATGTTGGGCTTTTCTATTTTCTCTATAAAAGCAAATTGGAATGACTGTAATGTATTTAAAAATGTATTACTTTTAATAAAAAAAAAATAAAAAAAAAAGGAAGTACAGACAAGGGAGACACACAGGGTACGTCCGAATCCTCCCTCCTACCTCCTTATCTATGGACTTTACCTTTAACCCCCATGGATGACGTCACGGGGTTAAGGAAAGGTGTTATCAGGCTTCCTAAAGGAGTTAAGGAAAGGTGTTAGGACATTCTGCATGCCGGAGAAAATGTTTAGACTTGAATGTTGCTTGTATGAAATCCTATGAAATCAGCATCATATTTTAAAATACCAAAAATCCAAATACCAAATCCATGTGACGGGAAAAAAAAAAAAAAAAAAAAAAGTGGTAGAAATGTGTTCTTCCACCACAAAAAGGATCACCTTCACCCACAAATAGTTCCAGGCTGCGGCGCAGAGGAAAATGTGGACGTTCAA
Organism: Blennius ocellaris; assembly: GCF_963422515.1. Lineage (NCBI taxonomy): Eukaryota > Metazoa > Chordata > Actinopteri > Blenniiformes > Blenniidae > Blennius > Blennius ocellaris. The sequence goes on along the minus strand of NC_137658.1, from coordinate 1,709,303 downwards.
GGAGCAGCTGGAGAGAAACATTCACTTTCAACTGAAGCGCTTCACGTCAAACGCCACCGTCGCGCAGCTAGCTCAGTGGTTCGCTCCGTCACCTCGCAGTCAGCAGGTTCCATGTTCTCCCTGTGCCTGCGTGGGTTTTCCTCCCAACCGCCCGAAGACTCGCGGGTTAAGTGACGCCGAGACACACACAGATTGCCGGCGGGTGTGAACGCAATTGCGTCTTCCTCCCTTTGATAGACACTCGACACATCCCGACTCCCCGGTGTCTTCTCTCTGAACGCACGGGCGAAGAAGTAAAATTGGTAGAATCAGGATGGAACTTCAGATTCACTGACACTGTCAATAGACACTGTGGATCGTGTTTTGTTACGGTCTGAGAAATGTGCTGGCAGCATGAAGAGCTGCACGTTATGAGCGTTGCGCTGCATGAAGGCACGGCGCTAACTCAGTTTGGAAGTGGAATAAAACTACAGATGACAGATGATTGGAACAAGGGTGTCCAAACTACCATCCATTTTTTAACTGACCCACCCGAACCTGTACTGGGGACCCGATAAGAGCGGACACGTCGCACATTTCGACTGTTAACACACCTAAATGAAAACCAGGCTCAGATCCTCAGCCCCAAAAACCACCGAGTCAGGAGGTTAAATCAGATTTATAAGAGCGTTTTTTCATATTTCACTGTATTTTGCCCCAGAATGTTTAAACAAAATTGACTTTATGTTGAGATCGTAGTCATTTTTCGTTTCTTCGATTGTTTGATCTTTAAAAATTCTAGACAGTTTCATCCTCTACACTGTGGCCACAACAAAGAAGCACTTTTAAGAGTAAATTTAAAGGTTTTTATCACAATATTTTACCGGTCCAGCCACTCAAGATAAAACTGGACAGCATTTGGCCCCTGAAGTCAAATTTTATTTAGCATTTATTTTGTATTTATTATATACATATATTGTATACATCTTGGTTCAATTATGTGCTTTTATACAAGTATGTTTCTTCCAATGGATGATTATATATTTGGGTCCTTCAATATCAACTGGTCCTACAATTTACGTGACAGTATTTAATAGTCCAGAATCTATTAGAATGCACAATTCAAGGATCTTATTGCTGCTCTATATATTTAGAATTATAGATATTTACTTGGTTTTATTCAATATAATTTTATATACACATTTTATGATTGTATAGTAATAACCAGAAATAGGATATATTAGTGATGTATATTTGGGCGTCGCAAAAAAATGAAGCATGCGAAGAGAAGCGCCTGGAATCAAAACCCAAAACTGACCAGCTTAATTTACTCTTCAGATCTGTGGTAAAAGAACAGAAGTCAATCTGACGTCTCTGTAGGAAAATTAGAAATGTCGGCCTCCTTGTTGGAATTAACCTCAATTCTGCTTCATATAAACAAACGTGATGAGCCAAGAGGGTGAAGAAGGAACTGGACACGATTCACACACACAGCAGTTTATGGAGAAGTTTGTCAATCGGGGTTCCAAGCAGTGAAACAGCAATCAGATACGCCAAGAGCCGATGCAGCTCTGCTGATTTTGCTCTTCCTGATGTTTTCATCCTTCAGTTAGCCAAACACTTCGGACTCAGATAGATTGGTTCATATAGAGCAGGGGTGTCAAACATGAGGCCCGGGGGCCAGAAGCGGCCCGCCAGAGGATCTAATCCGGCCCGCCATGGGATTTTTATTTTTATTTTTTTTTATTTTTTTTAAAGTATAAACATGAAAACTGAAAGAGGCTGATGTAAAAACACTAGATTGGCAAAAATGACATTGGTCAGAATATGACCCCCGACATTAATGCATCTGTGGAGGTCACATGACGCAACACCTTTCACAATAAAGGTGTCCAAGTTATGTGAAGTGATACTTTAGACAGGTAAACTCAAAAATGTTTTCCAGATAATCACAAATTGTTTTAATCCTGAATAAAAATACGATATCCAGATCCAGATATTGTGTTGTTTTTTTTGGTTTTTTTGCAAATATAATATCTGATTAACTTTAAGATGTAAATTTCAGAATAGACTGGCGAATTCTTGCAGTTACAAAAGGATCAAAAGAAGGAAAGACTTTGCATTTGTCCATATTTGCAGTTTAATATGCTACGTTTGACTTGTTCGGCCCTCCAGAGGACAGATTAGGGTTGATGTGGCCCCTCAACTGAAATGACTTTGACACCCCTGATATAGAGGGAGAGCCTCCATCCACTGCTGGAGGCGGAGAGGAGGTTCAATATGCAGCGTGTCGGGGAGGAGGGGTGGGAGCGTCGTGATCCCAGAGAGATAAAAGCAACACTGATCAACATATGACAATAAAGCAGGAAACATTCCATGCAGTCGTCCATCTTTAATCCCGCGTTGACCAACTGGTGGCCACACCAGAGAATAATCACAGAGAAACAGACAATCACACACCTGCAGTCAATTCAGAGGCACGAATCACCATCAAGCGGATGGATTGTAACAGTAGAAGACAAGAAATGCAGGCATCTAAAAGGAGAAGGTGCAGATTCACCCTGCGAGGCAAAGGACTCAATGTTCTTGTCAGTGGGGTATTTATTGTCAGAAAAGTTTCTGGTGAATGCATTCTACTTTTAATCTGGTTCAACTTGAAATGACAAGGAGCTTCGGCACCACTGGATGTGTGAATGTGTGTGTGTGTGTGTGTGTGGCTAACAGTGGAAAGTCATTATTTAGAGAATTTTCATCACTTTGGGAATCTGAAACAACGTTCATCGCGGAAACTTCAGTTGCTCCTGCCGTGGCAGATAAACTGAAGAACATATAATTTATATTGGGCATTTGGGTTCATTGTCTCTAATCACATTGTTAAACTCAGAAGAGCCACAATTACATGAGTTTATACTGATTTAAGTAGATTTAAGGCTGAACCGGCTTATAATGAACACAAACTTCACTACGTTTTCAAATGGCAATGACGAATCTGTTTCTGTGTAAACAGACATTCAAAGAGCATATTCGTGTAACTTCTCTCCGCTATGATATCTTCATGTGGATGTTGTGGATAGGGAGTTGAAAAACCGCGTCTTCTTTTTCCTATTCTCATTATTATCCTCTTTGTTCAGTTTGTTTTGGGAAAATCCAAGGCAGCAAATTTGCAATTAAAATGGGAAATATGCAGTATATATATATATTTTTTATATAAATCAGTATTGTAGCGATTCGAATCTGATGGAGAAATACGACTGAAGAGCCTGGAAATCTAAAGCTCTCCGTCTCCGGAAAGCATCTTTTTTTTTTCTTTCTTCTTCTTCTGACTAGAATGATTGTCAATTAAAGTGATTTTGATCACAAATTCTTTAGAAGAAACCAAGCTTTTCAAACAACTTCAAAAAACACTTAACTGCATATTAGAGCTCTGCGTTCTTTACTGCAAATCCTGTGCTGCAATGCCGCCCAAGCAAAGACAATTTGAGGGGGCAGAGACGATGACGGGCGGCTTCACCTCTTCCAGCTTCAAGTTCGAGGAGAAAGTTTGTTCATTTACATACGACCCAAATGAAAAGGCTTTTTCTTTACATATTAATTGTTGCTCTCGGTTTTATCAGTTTATTATGAGAAAATGGATTTAGTTCAACGTTCATGCGAATTTTCTTTGCGCACAACAAAGAGTTGTTTTGTCCCCTATGGCAAGACAACCTGATGATTATAGTTTAAAGTGAAGAAACGGCGGCGTTCATTGTTCACAGAGGTTTTGAAAGTTCTACTTCAAAGTGAAAATAACAACAAACCCTTTGTTATGTGAAAAAGCCTCGCAGTTTACCAGGGAACTTTTTGTAGTTGGAAGGTTCACAAAAACTTGTGATTTCGCAGTCCTCAAAATTATTTTTGACTTTTGCTCAAAAAAACCAACGTACAAGCAGCTTGACGACACATTTCAATGAAAGCTTTCATCTCCAGTAAATCAAACAAGTCAGAGACTATTGAACCGTAGTCATCAACATAGGATTAGACTATCTGCACGTCATCACACTCATATACATCAGTTCTAAAGCTCACATGGCCTCAATGGGCCAAAAGGTAATAATGGTGCAGATTATATGAAGACAAATCAGAATCCCTGGAAAACAAATATTATAAATGTAATGAGCAATGAGCTTGCGTTTGTAGCCTGGAGAGTCTTAGGCTGAGAGAGGAGTCAGAGCATTCATAATTTAACTCTGTATTTGGAAGTACATGGACAGACACTTATGGAGGAATTCGTAATACACGCAACTGCACACGTATACCTTCTAGTCCGCATGCATCCAGACGGAGGAGACTTGAGATTCATCACGTCCGGAGAACAGGCCTCCGTCGTTTGAGTCCAGTGGCGGCGAGCTTTACGCCGCCGTGCTTGGTGACGTGTGGCTTGGACGTCGATGGCCTGCAGGAAGCTCTGCTGTTCTGGAGATAAATCTGAAGACCACGTGAAGTTTGCTCTGGAGCTGTGCTCTGTCACATTTTTCTTGTTGTTCCCAATCGCTTCCAACTTTGTTTCGTACTACTAACATTTTCATTGTGAGGAAATTTCCCTCGCTGGATTTATTGCATTTATCCCATGACTGTACCACGCCAGAATTCCTGGGAGCGACTCATTCTTTCACTGTTGTTTGTAGAAACAGTCTGCATGTCCAGGTGCTTGATTTTACACCCCTGTGGCCAAGGACGTGACTCGGACACCTGGATTCAGTGAGTTGGAGAGCTGAGCAAACACCTTTGGCAATATAGTGCATACGTATGTAAAGGATGTGCGTGCATACTTTTCTCGATACATTAAATGCAAACATACACAAGCGCATATATGTGCAGTACATAAAGAAATACATGATGTACAATCAGGTTACAACAACAGTGTGCATACACACCTGAGCGTTCAACTGTTTTCACCCTTAATCAATATAAAGAAAGGAAACAATGGAACACAGTAATTTGTCTGCAACAATCTGACCTTTAGTTTATGATAAGAAATAAAAAAAAAAAAAAGATCCCGCCACACATCATGTACCCACAGAGAAAATGAGTAAGGACACCGCGCTTGTCTCGGCTTTTTTTTTTCCTTCTTCTTCTTTCAATAGCTTTCTCCTGCTCTACCAACGTGACAAATCCATCCCTGAAAAGAAGTGATGCTGTCAGGGACCTTGAGCGCCGAGCAGCAGCCCTGGTGGTACGAGCGAGCCACGAGGCAAACTGCGTTGCTTGGTTTCAGCCCACAATGCAGTAACAACCGGCTCTGACGCATTTACAAATGAAGACGGATTGCGTATGATGACACGAGTTGAGTTTAATTCGCCCCTTTGCCGAGAGAGGGGGGAAAGGAGCTGAGGACACAGGCGTTGGTAGGTAACTCAATAGACAACAAAGGCCCCAAGGTGTGGCTTTGATCTTCTCCTGTGAAGACTTTGTGACATACGGCGTTCAGGCGCATGTGAAGTGAAGTGGCCCTTTTGCACAATAGCACCAGAAAATAACTTCCTCTCACAGACTCTATAAGGAGTTCTCCAAGTCCCACTGGGGTCCGGGAAAAGGAACGAGATGCAACAACCGGATAAAATTGTATTATGCTGCTCCGATGTTGCATTCATTTTACATGAGAAAAGAGCAGCGCGCTGCCGACGGAGGCATTGTAAATCTCTTATCTCCCCGCCAGCACAGGTGGGGTCAACTCATTTTCAGTGCAATCAATTCAAAATGTCAGCAGAAATTCACTTTTATTTCCCACAGTTGGAACATTCAGCCTCATTTATTTGCCAGCAGGTTGGATATATGTTCAGCGAGGATTCCCATCATTCTCCGAGTACACAACTGCTCCTCCCCGCTGAGCTCTCTTTTGTCAACAACCCTTTTTTTTTCCTGATCTGTATTGACCTCCGTCTGTGTTTTCAAAGACCCCGCAGCTTAAAAACATCACAATTACATCATGTGCACATCGTGTCTGCAACCCACTCTCATACAACATGAATATTTAGGGAAGTTATTTAAAAAAACGTCACATGACGCCAGTTACTTAGCTTGATAAGGGGAGAAAACTAGTGAGATTACTAGTTATTGATATTATTATTTCTTTTTTTCACCATTTCAATGAGGGATGTCTCAATGATATGTTATTGTAATGTAGGAAGATGCTCTATAATCCGAACGTTATCCTGAATTAAAGTAGTGCTACCTCATGATGAGCTATGCAGAATATTATGAATATATATTATTTTGGACATTACATTCATCATTGGTTCCAATAACACAAGGGCTGGATTGGTCATGACATTAAATATTCTGTGAAAGTTATCTTTTAATTTACAGCAGGAGCACAATGGAAATGTATTTTCTTTGCAAAACTACTGCATTAATCCTACAACGCAGATTTTCTTGTTCATGCTGCTGGGTTTTTCCAGTTTGTTAAAAACACCCCTTTGCCTTCTCCCGTCTTGATATCTTTGCACGGGAAGGGAGAAAGGAGAAAAACATCTGTTCCCCAGGTGATTTAGTCGGTGCATGTGCATGTTAAATAGCCCCGGGTTGAAATCTGCACTGTGTCGTACCTCCTAGAATCAACAACAGCCCAGTCCGGATAACTTGACCTGTTTGCCGCCGTACTCTGCTTGTTTTACAATTAAATTCAATGAAAAGAAACCGCACATATCGGGAGATTGTCTTTAAATATTTATAGTTTAAGGGAAGAAAACCTGCAGAAGAGTTTTCCTTCGGTGTTACGAATGAAGACGTTGGGAAATCAGTGTCTCTGTTAGATTTGCAGACACGTTTACTGACATTCAGTTCCAGATTTCATCACAAAAATAATCAGTTTGGTTGTCTATCGCGGACGGATGACTTGTTGATGACTTGACCCTGTTAGGAGGAGCGTCATCGTTTTGTTTTGTTTATCACTGCAGCAATCATGTGGGATGTTTTGCATCGCAGGAGTTAAAGACATGGCAGCAGTTTCATGTACCTGCAACCTCATCTTTAACCATCCCAGCATCCAATAAAAACAAAAATTCATTTATTGTTTTTAAGGATATACTGAGTGTTGAAAATTCCGGAAAACCCAAAAATATTAAAGCGACAGAATACTAATAAATCGAGCTTTGAAAAAAATATGAATATATTTATACCTTGTTTAAAGTCAAGAGGTAAAAGTAAACAATATTTGTACATCTATAGCTGCTGCTACTACATGGAAACGGGCGCAGAGGAGAGAATGAGGCGAGTTCAGACAACGTGTGACGCAACTAAAGCGAGGACAACTTTATATTCATGCGCCACATTCAAGTTGGAATTACAAACTATATTTCCCTATCCCACTGATTTTGACAAGTTTAACAAATGATATATGATTTTATAAAGACAAATTTAAGAATGCATGACGCTTGTGACATTGACGTGTGTGGAACATTCCTCTTTCTTCATCGCATCATTCCGTGATGCGCTTTGTGAATCTGTAATAACCTCCAGCTCAGCCGGCCCTTGTGGATGCTCATCTCAGTCAAGGTTCTCCTCCTTTCTGACCCCCAACAGCAGCTGAATGAACTTCCTACAGATGTCAGAACAGCCGAGTGACGGCCAGCTCACAGCCGCAGGCTGCAAACACACCTACACGTCATGCCAGTGAGTCACCAACATGCTATTTTCACTCAAAGAGTCTTTTGTTTTGAAAGGCAAACCGCTGATTTTATATAGCGGGTTTTCAGATGTGGTCAGAGGTGAAACGAGGTCTCCTTAACTTCTCCCAAAAGTGGAAAGTTGCCCCATACGTGGTTGCCATTGCAAAGTGAGCGATAATATAGAATAGGGAGAATGTAGGCGAGTTTGCTGACATCACACATTCTCAGGAGGCGGATCTCGAGCGAGACTGCGGGAGGGATAATGGTCTACTAATGATATCACAATACGAAAATCCACTTTGTAAGGAGGGTTGCAAGTCAGTGAGCAGTGATTTAAAACATCCCAAGGCATCAATTGAAAGTAAAGAGATGAGAGAGGTGTTAAAGGAAAGGGTAAGCAAATTCCACCGGATCACCGAAGCCATGTAAGTGTGAAGAAATGGAAGAGAGTGCAAAGACGGGGTATTGATGAATTATGTACAGCGCGCCGGGCAGAGTCGAGTTCCCCTTTTTTGAGGAAAAACCAAAATGTTGGGATGTCTCGGAGACTTCTTGTTTAACTGAGTACTTTGCCGCAAATGGTGTCGACTTGTTCAAGGTCGGAGAGTATCTAATGATCTAGTTATCTGCCTGGCGAGGCCGAGACGGCTAAACAAAAGCAAAAAACAAAATTAATAATAAAAATGTGGCAATACCAGATCAAGGACGTGGCACAGCGGGGAAACTGAGCTTGAATGGACAAGCAACAATACATGAGAGACGCAAAAAGGCTTTTTTTTTTAAAAGAAAGTGCATGTTGTGCTGAGGAAAGACGGCGAAATGTGAGGACAGAGTTCGAGTTTCAACCGTTATGGCCATTTTATTTGTCTGACGCTACTTCATGCAACAAGCGACGTACCTTGAGTCCGCCCATCCAAGGTGAAGCCAGAGGTTCTCCAGCCAATCACAGCTGACATGGGATGAAAGGCAGTTTGACCTCCACACACAATACGGCCTCAGTTACACCTTTTTGAATCGAAACACATTGGGTTTTTTTTTTTTTTTTCACACAGCTATGTTTCATCCAATGACGTCCAAATGACACAAACTGCAGAAACAATGATAACGATCGAATTAGCATGCCATGGCCACTAGAGGGTGCTGTAGTGGGCACTGAGAACAATACACCATAAACATTAACAAAGGGAGAACGTGACACTGTAGTGGACGGACGACCAAGGTGGATTGTTATTACGATGACTGGCAACTACCAAACATCCCAGGAGACGGTTTGATTTCAAAATGTTGCCATGAAACTCTTCTGAAACCAAAATGAAAAAGGCAGTGCGTTTTCACTTGAAACGTTGTCGTGTAAATGGGGCGTTAGAGTCACCAAAGTTTTTAGACTATGAATGCACACATCATGCAGCCTCTTGGCACAAACGACCATAACAAAGAAAAGGAGACGGAACTACAATGGAAATCTTCTTTTGACTCAAGGCGAATTGCCATTTTGCAAATCAAGAATTGATTTAGTGAACGGAATATAAACTGGGTTTAAAAAAACGTGGTGTGGGTGTTAACTTCAAAAACTCACAGCAGCAGTGAAGTCAGGGTGGAGCCAGGCACTCCTGAGAAGAGGTGAGTCATATTGGTCCATAGATTCTCTCCAGACAAACAGGGACCTGCAACAGCAGTGAAACCAGGACCGATGCAGCCGCCTGCACTGGACCCTGCAGCCGCCTGCACTGGACTCTGCAGCCGCCTGCACTGGACCCTGCAGCCGCCTGCACTGGACCCTGCAGCCGCCGCCGCATGAATCAGCACCCGGACCATGAACCTATTGTACCTTCAAAAAAAGCCAGTGTGAGGTGTAAATATGCATATTTGAGACAGACTAAAGATGTTTTAGGAGTTCTTTGGGATTTGGTCCTCGCAGATATGACTCCGTCGCGCCTTTACCCCAGCAGAAGTCTCGTTTTTATCACATCCCAAAGGTGCGGTTCCAGTCCGCTGACTGGAGAGGCAGTTAAAGCACAATGAAGTCATTGTCATGGTAATAAAAACCGGTTTGATATGACTTTAGTTTTACGACATGGTGCATTACCATGCTGGCAGTGGCCATTAGAAGATGGGATCGGTATTGAGGGGCTTGAAATGTGCCAAGAAAACATTCTCCATGCCGTTGTGCGACCAGCAAGCCGAAATGTTAACGCAAGGAAGATTGTGTCAATTGATTCATGCAATCAGTGCCAAAATCTGAACTTGCCATCTGTGACCATCAGAGGAAATTGAGATTTTGGTTTTTTTTTTCCGACCGGGCAATATTTTTCCACGATGCTCCAGTTTTTGGTGAGCCCGTGGCCACTGCAGATTTCAGTTTTTGGCTGCATGATGAGGAGGCTGATGTAGTTTTGTGCTGCTATAACCCATCTGTCTCAAGATTCAGCGTGCTGTGCGGTCCGAAGCAATGTTCACACTTTAGATTAAAAAGAAAAGAAGAAAAACAGGGCGAAGTTCGCATTTCCACCGTCGTGGACCCAAAAAATGAAATCACATGTATAAAGGTGTAAAAAAAATGCTCAAGAGGATTACACCCGTCGTACTATACTGCGAGGACGCAGTGCCTCCGAGGCCTGTCGCGTCCTGACTGTGTGCCGTTTAGAGATCTTTGCTTGCTGGGGTGTTCGGATTTCGATCAAGCTGCAGTTTGTTCGGTGGAACTCGCACCTCCGCGAATAGACACGGCGATCACACCCGGGGGTTCGTTGCAACCTGACCGAACCTGACAAGTGTGAACACACACTGAGGGGCTTTTCCGTCAACACGGATGGAAACTGTCCTCGTCGAAGGCCTCGTTTACACGACGACGTTTCAGGTTTTTTTTACACCAGGCCACCAGGTGGTGCTGTTGTCTGTTTTTTGTAATGAAACCACATAGACAGTAATACGCTATAAACTTTAACAATAGTAATTGACCTTTTAATCAAATGATGCCCGAGTTTTTCCAGAGAAGTCTTGTTTTCCAAGTTTTCTTGGCCTCCGAACATCGTTGTCGTGGAAACAGACATTCAAAACGCCCCAAAGGGTTTGAGTTGTCGCAGGAAATCATGGCCGTGTAAAGAGTTAGCATTGTAAAGTCAGCGAATGGATTAGTAGTGTCTTTTCAGTGCCTTTAAATTGGTCACAGTCTTAATTTGATCTGAAACTTGATTCAAACCCGAGTCCCTGACACTCACAAGTTAATACACTTTAAAGAAATTAATCCATTTCATTTTCACATCATACCTTCACTTCAACTTTTATTTCATACATATTACCTGGACGTATAATTCAAGCATGGAAATTAATTTCAGAATAATTAACTTCTACAAGAGTTAGTTAGTACCTTTCAAGTTGATAAGCAACCTTTTATTATTCTGGCTTTTCCCCTTCTTCCTTTCAATTTCCTTCCTTCAGTGTTCCTGCAGCTTTAATATATGAGCCTATGTGATATCATGAAACACGGAACAAGGACTTTTTATGCCCACTTTTTAATTGCCTTGGTTCCACAGAGAGACTCCGGCTGAATCCATGTTCTAATTAAATCATTGTGCAGGTATTCAAACCATGATACGCCTCTCAGCTGGAGCCGCGGCGCTACACAGAAGACCAATCGTCGACAGCGTGCCTTCCCCTCAAATCCTCGGTAGATAAGCGCTCGTGCGACATTTACAAATTCATGAGTACAAATGTGAGCCGCTGGATGGGGTTCACGTGTCGGCAGGAGAACCTGCCTGCAAATCCAGATGGGTCAAATCTCTTCTGCTCCAGGTTTCAGCTCCTAACAAATCATCAAAGTATTAGGAAGCGCCGATACCACTTTAGTACTTTAGTACGAGTACTCGCCTTTAGCTACTTGCTGATACAGAGTACACAAGTGTTTTAAAGAAGCCGAATTTATACTTTATATGCAAACGACACAGTCTTAAAGTATGCGTTCACCGGTATCTGTCTATTTCCTGCTTCCCATCCATTGTCAATGTGAAACACACCATGATGCGTCGCAGACAATTTGCATAAAGTATAATAGAACCGGTGTTCTGCTAATAAGGCGTGTGGGGGGGGGGGGGGGGGGGGGGGGGGGGGGGGGTCCGACGAAACTTTGGTAAAAGTCCCAAATTCCCAGTGGTGGAGTCAAAATAAGGAGAGATTCAACATCTTGCAAAGCTTATTTTTCCACCTCAAATGTTTTAGTGTAAAAGAGAAAGTTAGTGACCGAGTCGCCATGTTGGTTTGGTTTGAACAGCAGCAGACACGTCATCGTAGACGAGTGGCGTGCCATACGTACGATCCGATACCAAGTAAGTACAAGGCCGGCATCGGCGACACGATACTCTTTATTGTTTATTTTTATATTTAATATAATAACCTTATTAAGGTTAAGGCCTTGTCAAAGTGCTAAATCATGATGAATTCTCGTGACCTTTGAGTGTTTCTAATGATTTCTCTTCTTTTGGTTTATTAATTAGTTGAACCTCGAAAAATATTTTGGAAAAGTTTGTCGGTAAACAGAAAATACTTTATCATACTTAAAGGAAATGTGTTCAGACAATGTTCTGCCTGGATTTTTTTTTTTCTTCTTAAATAAACCAAGTGTAGAAAACCAACATCGCGTGTGCTCGCTTGTCTCCCTTGCTGGCGACATTTGTTGAGTACGACTACTCAGAGGTACTGGTATCAGTATCTGACATCGTACTGATACCAGTATTAAATAAGTCCCATCACTTCCACTCCAGGTTTCAATCAACCCTGAGAATAACTCATCAAAATCTACTCCTGTTAATGAAAGGCTTCGCATCAAATACGTACCTGCAGAGGACGGTGCCGCGTCGACACGGAATAAATAAATATTTTATTCCAGGGAAGTATTGCTTTTCTTTGCAGAGAAAAAAAAACAAAACCCAAAAGGTAAAACTTTGTGTGTCTTTGCTCCCATTTATGGGTCCATTCATCATTAAACAATTATATAGACAAAGAATTCAATTTCCGTCCTCTCATTTCTTTTTTTCACGACTGCGTTTCCCAGAAAGGGCAAAAACATAATTACAGAATGCAGCAACACGCTAAAGTAAGAAATATTGACTGTTGGCTTGCAGGCAAACAGCGGGTGTGAATAGTGAAGAGCTTTTTGTTGCTAATAATGTTTTCTCCTCTATTATCCCGGAGACGTTTTCCAAGGCTGCCTTGCAGTGTGAGAGAGGTTTATATTTGAAAAGGAGAGAAAAGCTCTCTTTCAGTAGCATAAATCTACCTTTGTTTGGCTCGGGGAGAAAAAAAAAAAAAACTAAACAAAGAAGCTGTCGACGGCGACACAACGAGCAGCATGTGGATGCTTTTCTAAAATCTTTCTGCCTTTTCCAAACCGCGCATTCATTTTTCAGGCTAGCGGATCCCCGAATGTGGCGGCGAGATGCATAGCAGCACATGCATGTGTTCCGATTCCGCAGCCAGCCAACGTTGGTGTTGGAGCCGGGGGTCGGCGTCACCCGGGAGCTCATTTGGCGGCGCGGCGCGCCACCGGGGGGGGGGGGGGGGGGGGGGGAGCGAGCGAGAGCCGAACCTAATGAGAGCTAAACCTGATGAGAGCACACGCAGCCAAAAACCTGCCGGCGAACATCTGCCCCCGGTCCTCGGCTTCAAGCGGCGGCTCGATGCTCTCAACCCCCCAAAAAAAACCCACACCGTCGTCTCCCGGCCTGTCGCTTCCTTCCTTCAAGTCGCGGGACTACGTGGTGTTTTGCGCGCCGCTTTTTCGGGGTCTTGGGAATCAGACAGACGTCGTGTGATTTCAGAAGCGCGGGGATTTTTGGAGAGAGCCCGTTGGTTTCGAAGTATATTTTCTTATATCTTCTCATATATGTTTTATTATCCCCCGCCGTGGCTGATAGGCCCCGAAGGGGGATCTTGAAACAGTCTCTGTCCGTCCGTTCGAACGTTTCTACCTATATCTCGGCAACCCCTGGGCCCACAGTGACCAAACTTCACATGTGGATACATCTCAGAGGGGGAAGGGATACCATGGTGACCTTGACCTAATTTGCATATTAAGTAGGTCACAGGGTCACGTTAAAAACAATTTTTTGGGCTCTGGAGGCCTAGGTTTTTGAGCTAGGGCTCTGAAATTTTATACACACATGATACACACTCCAGGGATAACCTCCAGTACACCAAGTGACCTGACCTTGACCTTGAAGATTGGTAGGGTCTGAAGTTTGCTTGTCATGGTTGCACACTACATGTATTTTCATATAAACATTTCTCCTCATTTCTCAGCAGTTCCTGGGCCCACAGTCACCAAACTTCACACATGGACACTCCACCTGGGGAGAAGGGGCACCATGGTGACCATGACCTCATTTGCATATCAGGTCACAGGGTCACTAAGTGCATAAAAACACCTTTTGGGCTCTGGAGACGTATTTTGACATAGCTTATGAAGAAGACCTTTCAGATTCTACATAATTATCTACTAGGACCCATGGAACACCCTCTAGTGTACCAAGTGTGCTGCCTTAGAGCTGGCTTTGTGAGAAAATATAAAGCCCTCCGGCGGGGGATTAGCCCAGCAACGGCCTTCTTGTTTCTTATTTTACTATCATGCTGCTCTTCTTTGTAGTATGCAGGCCGGCTCCAGAGAGTCTGAGCAGAGACAGGACAGGGGCAAATGGTAGGCCAAATGTTTCACCATATATTTCCTGTTTGGCCTTAAGGAAGTTAGGAGGTGTCAGAAGTGGGACCGTAGATGCTGTGGCATCGGGGATGTTGATTGTCGTAAACTAATTAGTGGCATATGTTGCTGACCATATAAGCCACGGAGTTTCCTTTGTGTGGCAGAGTTGCATATTGGAAGTCGCTTGTCTCACCCTGTCCTGTCATCAGCTTTTGATCTTTTTGATGTCATCCTATTCGATATTAAACATTTTTTAACCAAACGAAGAAGCATCGTTGAAGCCTGTTTTATCTCCAGCTTCCATCCTGCACTGAAATCCCCTTCAGTTTTTTCAGGCGTGTGTGTGTTTACGCAGAACTACGACATCCAGAACTGACAGTTCCTTTCACCAGAATCAGTGTATTGATTCATTCATTCATGCCGAGCCAATGAACCACCATCATGAGATTTAGCAGTGGAGAAGTGGGTGTGAGTGGGGCGCGCTTCACACTTCTGATTCTTTTGAAGGCATTCAGAGTATTCACGGTCGACTACGGCTGCTAAAATACCGTGTCTGCAGGTTTATTTCAGTTCAGCAGCGTCGCTCCAGGGATGCGACGTTCAAACGGGACCGGCGGGCCCCGCGGTGCAGGAAAAACCACGGTTCGAGTCCACGTCCGGGGGGTTTCTCAGTGTTTCCTGTGCTCGCCATCTTTGTCGGCTTTTGAAAACTTCTGTGTTTGTAGCTTATCACATTTAATGAAGTCTTTTCTTTCCTGCCGCTTTGCTTCCTCGTGTGGAAATTGTAATTTTTTTTGTTTTTCTTTCTTGTGCTTTGTGAGAAGATTGCATTTTGAAATTGAAGTTGTTGGAGGTCGGGACTGATGATTATGTGTCACAAAGTTTTCCTCAGTGCAGACGTGCAGAGAAACGTCGTGTCCTCACGTTGGAGATGAGTGACCTCATGCAACGACGCAAATGTAAAGGGACGCACTCCAATCCTGCTGCAGGTATTCAATCAACTCAGAAGAAGAAGAAGAAGAAGAAAGAAGAAAGAAGAAAGAAGAAGGAAGAAGAAGAAGAAGAAGAAGAAGAAGAAGAAGAAGAAGAAGAAGAAGAAGAAGAAGAAGAAGAAGAAGAAGAAGAAGAAGAAGAAGAAGAAGAAGAAGAAGAAGAAGAAGAAGAAGAAGAAGAAGAAGAAGAAGAAGAAGAAGAAGAAGAAGAAGAAGAAGAAGAAGAAGAAGAAGAAGAAGAAGAAGAAGAAGAAGAAGAAGAAGAAGAAGAAGAAGAAGAAGAAGAAGAAGAAATTTTTCTCATTTTATTTTGTGTGATAGTTAATTATTAACTAATTTATCAAATTTTCATTGTTTTTTTAATGATGTATATATTTACTGTGGGAAAAATGAGATGTATAAAATATACAAGCTGATTAGTTGGTGGATAATCAGGATTTAAGGGATTAAAGCAACTTCAGCAGAAGACTGAACCTAAAAACATCAAATAAATGAGGTGTGAAAGATTTCTTTTGATTCGATTTGAAAGAACACAAATGCATAATATTTTGTGTTTTCATTTCAGAACTTTACTTGGCGACAGTTTGAAAACAATCTGCGTTTCCACGGAAACTAAGACAGCAATGTTTTTGTGTTGGGCCACAAGTGGGTGCTGTTGTTTGGTTTTGTATTGTTGTTATTGTCCAGCGACTCGGATCATGTGCAGAAGATCCATGTACTCCCACCATGGTGTGCAGAGTAGCAGCTCTTCAGAAGAGCTGCGTTTTATCCGTTTCCACGGAGACTGAGCATTTTTGTGAAAATGTGAAAATGTAAACGGGTTCTAAAATAATGACCAATCAAAGGGTAAAGGACATTTCTGCAACTGTATGCAAACATGTGACATTTCATTTGCTCACATATGTTTCAGTTATTACATTTTCCTCATGTGCACAGTTTTTCCTCATGAAAAGCATCGAAACCAACATATTTAATAACGCTGACTTATTTTGTGCTTTCATAGAATGACACTAGCTGATTTCAAGATTTAAAAACCAAGTATTTACCGCTCCCATAAAGATTTTATTCCCATAAAAGAAAGTGTCACTTTCTGTGTGAGTAGTTTTTGGTATTTGGGCTGTATAGTGTGGTGTGTTGTGAGCAAAACTCTCATTATACCAGAGGAATAATAAAAGGATTCTACCTCAGAAGCCTCATTTGTACGTGAATGTGAAATCCTGCTGGAGGGATGTGCGAGAGAAAAGCCCTATTTCTCATGTAATTTTGACTAAATGAACGCTCTTGGACAGCAGCACCGCTGACCTACTAAGTTAACCTTGTTTCTTTTGTATTTTTGGAGGAGCTTCAGCATTTGGTGCTCTGATTTCAGATGCAGCCCCGGGGACGGCCGGCTCAGAGAGAAAGAGCCTCCGAGGCGCCTAATGAGACCGCATAAATCAGGGACGGCATAAGAAATACATGTTTTTAACCGAGAAGGTAAAAATACGAAGGAGCCAATATTTTTTGATTTGTCAAAGAAGACTTGGTTGATAATGTATATTTAATGGCGTAGCTACATTTTAGGAACAACAACACAGGTTTTAAACTTTTTAAGCTGCTTTTAAAGAGATTATCCATATTTTAAGACAAATTGGGATATTTTTTCCAAAGTTATTCATGAAAAATCAACATGAAATCAGAAATAAGCAGGGCAGCACTCCTGGTTCAGTGTTTTCTTTTGGGACCGTCTCGTCCAAAAAGCGGATTTACTTTGTGAACACTGAGAAGTTGAAGAAAATAAGTTGTGAATTTACTCTTCAGCTGGTAATTAATGCGCTCAGAAGCTGGGCAGTAACAGTCACTTAACTCCATTTTAGAATAATTACCTCAAGTCTTGTCACAGCCTGCTTCTGTCAAAATAGAATTTAAAACACAGCCTGCGACAATAGCAGCGATAGAAAAAGGTAAACTTGAGATTAAAAGGGGTAATTCTTAAAATATTATCCCAATTGTTGGAGGTTATTGCCCGTTGATTGCTTACAAAATAACGCAGCATCATTAAGTAGCTCCACTGCTCAGTGAGCAGACGACTACAGCCTTAAACAGTTTTAAAAACATATTAAAGAATAAATTAACTCTGGGAAAAGTTGCCTTGCAGTGTCGCTTCTGTTTCAGATCGTAATTAGGGGAAATGTTGCAGCAATTCTACTCCGATAATACGGGCGTAAAGAGCTACATTAGCTGTTTTTCAGTTGTTTGGCATCATCAAACACGAACAAAGAGATAAATTCATGTTCATGTGTTGCTGCTAGTGAAAGCTGGAATCTTGTTCATAACTCACAGTGTAAAGACGGAAGTCGCTCCCCCATGATGAATAGAATTCACTCTTTAGTTGGAGGGGAGTCAAACATAAGGCCCATGGGCTAAAGCGTACCGACAAGACGTGCTAATCAGGCAAAAACACCAAGAAAATGAAAGAAATGTCAAAGAAAACATTGATTTTGTTTTTTCGCAAATTCCTATGAGGAGCAGACGAAACACAGAGACTCAAGACGAGACATCGGCGATGCTGCCATGAAAGTTAACTACGTGGTTGCTATCAAACTATCCTCAACGCCGAGCTGCCAGGGGGGGGGGGGGGGGGGGGTTTGTAAAAACACCCAGAATGCAACAGCTCTCGGAGAACTTGTTATCCTCCTCAGGAGGTGCTGAAGTGGACAGCTCCGGCTCGTCCATAAACAAACTGGCGCGTGTTGCAGCGACTTCAGCACCGGACAGCTCCCGAGGCGTCCTGAGCCGCCGCGCTCCCCATCGCTCACTTTACGTTGAATAAGGCGAGGACCGCCGTACCGGCACTTTTTGTCCAGGCAAAATACATAGCTTTTATTTTGTTTGTTCGCTCAAAATTAGCTATACATATAGATAAATATCCAACTTTGGGTTTTGAAGTGGAATCGATGGTGGAAAACTATTTTGCACATTTGTTTTAATAAACTGTCAGCAATATGAAAGATAATAATGGCTTGGTATAATTATACCTATAATAAAGGGATGACAATTGTGTGAATGGGCCGTGCCTTCCAGTCGAAACCATAAGCTATTGAAAGCCCCACACGTGACACACACCTACACACACTCTCCTCTGCACATACAAGTACACACACTCGTTCTCCTGCAGACCCTTGAGCAAACACACAGTATTCCAGGCGAGCGGCTACCTTGCACAGCCTCCAGACTGCAACGTGCCTGCACCTTTTGCAATGTTTATATTTGAGTATTTTGAACGTGTACATTTTATCCGCGTTTATTGTGTTTGCTTTTTTTCCTTTTTTGCTGACAGATCTGCAATCCCACTGTGTGTATTGAAGCATATGCATATTGACGAAAAAAGGATTCTGATTCTGACATGTCAAAGGCATGTTGGAGAAATCGTCTTGCCTGAGGAGAAGAAAGCAAATATACAGATAACAAAGAGATTGTGGGGGGGGGAAAAAAGGTTCAGTTCTGCTTTAGTCATTTAGTCAGACACATTGGTACAAATACATCTTCATTTATTTCACATACATTTTTTTTTTTTTTTACTTTTACTTTAGAGGTTTTCACAATCTAAATGATTCAACAACAAAATGAAGAACTACCACAACAAAGTCCAAATTTTCCTACTGGGGAAAATGATGCAAATGTCACTGTAGTAAAATTGACACATGTCGTTTGCCAACCAGCAAATGTACAGTTAAAGGAATAAAAAGAGACGAAAAGAGGACAAAAGGGTGGTTTGTGTAGGTACTCTGACCGGATGCCGGGTCATCGTGTGACGATCCGCTCCGTTAGTTCCTGAACAGTGTTTAAAGACTGATCTTTGTAAAACTCTCTTCTTCATAAATATTTTCCCTTAATTTGATTATTAATTGTTCAATAATATATATGAATTATTTAGAAGTCAATTAGAGTAGCAGGGACAAATAATCAGCCATAGAAGCCCTTCCGGAATTAATGGAAACTCTGAATGGTGTTCCCGCTCAACATGAAGGGTTATATCAATTTTGGCTAATGCATCCCATGAATATTGCTGTGAATAGTTCTTTCAGAATTAACACATACATACATACATGTACGTAATGGGGCATTAAGTACACGTATGCAAAATATCGAACATAAGAAATAATGGTCTGTTTCTTTGAACTGTTTTGTGAATAAGCATGGCGCAAGACTAAACAAAGTAGGTTAATAGCATAGATACAAATTTGTACTGTACACGGTTCAGCTGAGTCTTTAGAGTCAACCCCAAACAGTAGGGTTCTTTTTTTGGGCGTATAAACTTCAAAAAGCTGATAAATGACACCTACTCCCCCCACCTCCAGGTCCACATGGTGCGAGCGGCGCCCACGCCAAAGAAACTGCCTGCTGGCAATTTTATAAGAGTTCCCACTATTTGAGACACAGTATCCAAGCATTATGACAAGATCCCGTGATTTAAAGTACTGCTCATAATGGTATGACGCCCCAGAGTTTTTCCCTGCCACTCTCCCTGCAGTGGTGAGAAGTTCAGTCATCTGATTTCCAAAAAAATACATTGTACTTTGGGCATTTCCACAATGCATAATATTGAGTCTATAAAAGAAGTCACATCATTTTCATGTTAAAACGACGGCCACCGGCTTGTCCCTCCGCCGAGTCAACATTGGTGCCGTTGGACTTCGACCGGGGCACGTACTCAACGTCGATGTTGTTTTTATGTTTTCCTTTTCCTCTGCTCCAAACGAAAAGGAGCAGGAAGCAAAACAAGACCACGCCCAGGAAGGTGAAACAACCCATGGCTGTTGACACTAAAATAGTTTTAAGGTCCAAGCCGAGAGTCATGCCAGTCGTCCCGTTGGCAGTGGCGTTGCTGGAGTCTGGGGTGGTCTGGGTCCTGTTGGCGTACAGCGACCCCAAGCTCTTCACCGCCAGCGAAGTCATCAGGGTGTCATTCCCAGCAGTGTTGGACGCCAGGCAGAGGTAAACGCCGCTGTCTTGTACCTCTGCCGACTTGATCTCGAGCGTGCCGTTGTTGTGGACCGTCACCCTGCCGTGGCTGCGGTTCGTCAGCAGCCGTCGACGTGGGGACACCCAGGACACCGTGGGTCTCGGCGTGCCCTCGGCACTGCAGCGCAGCATTGCGTGCTGGCCCTCGTCCACAGTGATTGTTTGTGTTTTGTTTTCACGGATTTTTGGCTTGGTGCACGTCACATAGTAGGACAGGAGAGTCTCCTTAAAATCCTTGAACGGCCGGCCTCGGATGCCCTCGGTCGTGCTGCACTCCGGCTGCGACTCCCCAAAGAAGATGGAGTGCTTCTTCTGAAAAATCCACATGAGGCGACAGTCACACACCAGTGGGTTGTTGTCAATCAGAAGAACCTCCAAAGCTTCAGGGGACTGAAAAACCCCCTTTTCCAGTGTGTCCAGTCGGTTGTGTGACACATTGAGGACCTTGAGACCCCGCAGGCCCTGGAAAGCGTAGGGTTCGATGGTGGACAGCTGAGCGCCGACCAAATGCAGCTCCCTCAGGCGGACCAGCTCCATCAGCATGCCCCCTTCAATATGCCTGATCCGGTTGAAGGACAGGTTCAGGTGGGTCAGGTAGGGCAGGTGCTTCAGCGCTTGGTAAGGAAAGGAGGACAGGTTGGTGTTGGTTACGCACAACGTTGTCAGGTTGAGGCCGTGCAGCGTGTTCGCCGGCACGTGGTCGAGCGAAGGCCAATTGTCAATCTCCAGGTGCCGCAGGCGAAACAGTTTCTTGAACGAGTACGGATGCAAAGTGCTAATGCTGAGGTATCGTAGATGGAGGCTGACCAGGTTGTGCAGGTGGGAGAGGGCCTCGGTGGGTACGACTGTAAGGTTACACCTTTCCAGGGTCAGAATCTCCAGGCTTAAAAGTCCACTGAATGCACGGTGAGAAATGTAAACCAGATCATTGTCGCCCACTTCCAAAAATCTCAGATTGTGCAAGTCCTGGAACATGTAATCCAAGAGGATGACGATCTTGTTGTCGCTTATATCCAGTCGGGTGAGATTAGCCAGGCCCGTGAAGACGCCCAGTGGGATGAGCTTGATTCGATTGCTCTTGAGGCTGAGCAAGTGCATGTTAAACAGAGCGTTAAACGCTCCGGGCTCAACGTAGCTGATAACGTTTCCGCTGAGGTCAAGTTCCTCCAGCCCGGGGAAGTTGATAAAGTCATCGGGGTGGATCATTGTCAGCTTGTTCTTGCTCAGGTCCAGGACCCGGGTCTCGGTCGGGATGCCGTCGGGGATGATCGTCATCCGCTTGCGGTGGCAGACGACCGCCTTGGTCTGCGCCGAGCACTCGCAGCGCGAGGGACATCCCAGGGTGGATCCGGCGAAGACGGCCACCAGGGCCAGTCCCAGGAACGGTTGCCAGCATGACACGACCGTGTGCAGCATGACTTTGCTCATACAGTCGACCATTCTGTCACGGTTCTGCAAGACAAGAGAGGACAAAACAGGGGAACAGCTTAATCACGCAGGCTAGACCTTGTAGTCGTGAATAGTCGGGCACTGTGAGGAAATATGGCAGAAGCTGCTGATAATAGCTTCTCCCATTAAAGAGGGACATTGAACAAGTTGCTGCGATTCACACTGTGGTGGTGTTTCCACTCAGCGATTGAAGAACTTTTGCATATTTTTGCTGTCAGTTAAAATCTACTGTCTCTTCTTCACTGCTATTCATCAAACCACTGTGCTGCTTACGGTGAAATCCCAGAGGAGCTATGTGAGCTATTCTGATTCAAAGACAATCAAATATATTGTTAAATTAATCTGAAACGGCTCCAGTAATCCATTGTACCAGGTTACAGTTTCTTGCTCGCTGAAGGATGTTTAAACATCTTTACTTTAAATTGAAGACAAAAAACACACATCACGCCGACTTGTTCGTTCATGTTTCATCTCGGCGAGACAACGCTTCTTTTCTCCCCTCTCACACACATTCCGTCTCTCACTAACCTTGAATATAATAACATTGGGAAATATCATTCAGTCAAGCTCACAAAGGAAACAACTCAAGATCAAGTGCGGCGGCTGAATTAAATAAAGTAGCATTTGGCAATAATTGCAATTGAACCCAATCAACACAGAATAATGACTACAGAGCATTATTTATTGTTGGCGGAATATAATGGTTGTGATTACAAATCTCACCACAAAAGCCAATGAAGAAAAGTCGAGAATCGTCAATGTTTTTAATCCAGTTCAGCCCTTCAGTGAGACAGTAGGCAAAACAAATCTATTCATAAAACCACAGCTTTGAAAGAGGCATTAAGAGAAAGACAGCGCGGTTCATCTTAAAAACGAATTTCTGTGAGCTGCCGCTTCATCCATAGGGGGCGATCAAATATTTCATATCAGCACATGGGATAGACGCATGAAGTGGGCCGCCGCCTGCAACAAACAGACTGGGTGACAGGCTGCAATGATTGCAAACCTTCGCCGCCTCATTTGGTGTGTCATGGACTGTGCTGGAATTAAACGCTGACAAGAATAATCTGAATTTTTGCCTCGGGCTTCGGGCTTCGCTAACAGATTAAGGTGCAGAGATACTATGATGGGATGCTCATGTAAATCAAACAAATTCATTCGGTTGAAAAAACAAAATGAAAGAAAGGAAGAAAAACACGTGTCTCTGATGTGTGAAGAGCTCAGAGACAGAGACGAATCAATTCTACACTCAGTTTCATGAATTCACCTTCATCGGTGCAGTGGAGTGATGTTCACTCATCTGACCATTCTAATACATATCGGACGTATTTCATGCAGAGATCCACTTTGTATACGTCTTCATCCAATTGAGGGACACATGCCACTGACAAGAAAGACACAGTTTTAATCTGTAGGAGGAAACTTGGGCACAAACGGGGAAAAGATGCATTTTCAATTATACACTGAATTTAAACACAGAACCTTTACATCAATTTCCTAATGAGCATCTTCACTTGGGTTACATATTGATGCTTAAGACAAAGACATAAATGGCTGCCAGGTAACAGAATTGTTAGTGGTACCCAATGGTACATCTAATATTTTTAAAATAAATATGATACATAACCTCCATAATCCATTGGCCATATAGATAGATAGATAGATAGATAGATAGATAGAGAGAGAGAGAGAGAGAGAGAGAGAGAGAGAGAGAGAGAGAGAGACAGAGAGACAGAGAGACAGAGAGACAGATAGATAGATAGATAGATAGATAGATAGATAGAGAGAGACAGAGAGACAGAGAGACAGAGAGACAGAGAGACAGAGAGACAGATAGACAGATAGATAGATAGATAGATAGATAGATAGATAGATAGAGAGAGAGAGAGAGAGAGAGAGAGAGAGAGAGAGAGAGAGAGAGAGAGAGAGAGAGATAGATAGATAGATAGATAGATAGATAGATAGATAGATAGATAGAGAGAGAGAGAGAGAGAGAGAGAGAGAGAGAGAGAGAGAGAGAGAGAGAGAGAGAGAGAGAGAGAGAGAGAGAGAGATAGATAGATAGATAGATAGATAGATAGATAGATAGATAGATAGATAGATAGATAGATAGATAGATAGATAGATAGATAGATAGATAGATAGATAGATAGATAATAACTTTAATCATCCCTGAAGGGAAATTGTTTTGTTGCAGCAATCTGGTACCTAGGAATGTTGTAAAATACAATAGAATAGAATATAAAAGTAGGAAATAAAAATATACAAATATAAAAATATCTGGGTAGGGCATAAATTTAGTAAAACACAGAATGGAACATGAGCCTGTTAAAGGCTCATGTTAAAGGCCATGTATCCTTCCATTTGAGTTGTATAAGAGCTCCATTATGCGTAGAGAGAACGGCGATATTTCAATGCATTTGGGCCTTTTGTTTCCATATAACTGAAGCTACAAGTCACTGAGAAGGATTATGTGTGAAAACTCATTGCACGTTCACCCTCAGGGGGAAACCAAGTTCAAGAGACCCGCCTTTACAGTTTTTTCTCCTGTGATGACGACGGATGCTGTAAAAGCACCGCTTATTTTTCCCGTTTGTGTGAACCGTTTGCATTTACAATCACCGACGCTTTACAAGCACTCCTCGTTACACTGCCACCTAGAGGCCCGGCATGCTCACCGTCGCTCTTAACCAGCTTTTTATGTGGGTTTGTGTGGTTGACATTTCTTTTGTGAACGTTCTGGTGCAAACAATGTTATTTTTGAAAATGTGAGTGTGGGGGGGAGGGGGGGGGGGGGGGGGTTGCCTCCTGGCTAGCAGGCAGCAAAAGACCATCATATTTATAAAGCAACACGGGGAGAGGAGTGGCGCCCGGAGCGACAGCGAACAGTAAAAACATTGGGGGATGGATCAACTCGAGTTCCACATATTGTGGAGAATGTCTTGGAAATAGATTGCCAACAAGTGTACAACATCTGGACGAGACCAGAACATGTGTCGTCGCGGGCCGGGGCTTGTTTGCACTGGTCACAACGGTCACATCGACATCCTTCTTCATCTTGTGCACTATTTTAAATTGAATCACGGCATTTCTAAGGCATGTCGAGGAGGAGGAGTAAATTATTTTCTGTTTCTTTTGCATCTGGATCAGTTTCACATCTACAGCGGAGAAAGTCCAGATGAGAGATATGATCTGTAGATTATACGTTCTGCTTATTATTTGTTTAGTGTCACAAAATTAAATGAAAGAAAATGCTTCTGGCGGGGCTTCGGGAGGTTTTTTTGAGTCTCAGTTTTATATTGTCATTCAACACTATTATTTTCTTAGATTGATATCGTAATATAAAATTATCACCATGTTTAGTTCTAAAGCTGCTTTTGGGTAAATGTCAAAGTCAGTTGCTTCACTGTCACTCTGAATCATCTTCACTGAGGTGAGAATAAGGAGACAGTCTGAAGAATATTTTTGAAATGCCATGAGAAAAACAAACACAAATGTCTAAAACACCGAAAACAAAGTAGAAATTCCTTGTTACTTGCCGCCGACCCTCCGGTTACGTACGAGAGAGCCAAACGAAGCCGAGAGGCTGCAGATATCGATTTTAACGACCGGTGCGAAGAGCGTTGGTATTTATACGCCGGTGAAATTTGCCTCTCGTGACGGCGAGTCCAGGTGGAAGGGGGGGGCAGAACGAAGCGGCGGGAGGCTCGTTCAAATAAGGCCGTGAAAAGAGAGTTGATGGTGCTTTAGTGCTGTTTTGCTATCTGTTGTCCACAGCTGCTTTGTACTGTATGAAAAGCTCCTCCTTCAGTTCAATAAATCCCCGCAAGCCATCTGAAGGCAGCAGGACACATGTTATTAAAACCGCAGCCCCTCCGATTTCACAAGCGCAGAGCCATTATGCACAACTTGTTCGCGGTGTTTATCTACATTTCACCAAAACTATTTTTATGATTTATTCCTGCCGCCACCGGACTAATTAAAAAGAATGAAGACCTGCTGGTATCACGCTGCACTGCTAACATCCGGAGAACAACAGTCTTCTGGAAGCTGCTTTCTTCATTATGGTGAATGGCGCAGCTGCTTCGCAATGTGCTGGACTCCGTGGACCGATCTGTGCATTCAAGACGTTTACGCTCCTTAAGAACGAGGCTCGTTTTGTAAATAAAATGTGTCCGTCGCACGTAGAGCGACAATGTCCCATTGGCAGGTGTCAAATTGAAGGCCTGTTTTACACGACAACGTTTTTGCTGCGTTTTCATCAGAGCGATTCAGAAACTTCTGCCTCCAAACACTAGAACTGAACAGTTTCCACTGCCTCAAACAAGATCATGACATCATCAGGGACAGCTCACATCCTGGGAACTCCCCGTTTGAACTGCTGCCCGCAGGAAAACGACACAGGGCCATTAAAACAAGGACAAACGGGCTCAAACACGCGTTTTACCCCACTGCAGTCATTTTACTGAACAAAACAAAACAAAACATGACTAATGTGCAATATATTGCATAGTAAGGGACTAGTGCAATTGAATGTACTGTTGTGTGAGTGATGAGAATTTGCTTGCATTTTCCCTTTATTTTGATATTTTAACCGTTTTTTTGTACTTTTATTGTTTTTATGACGCACAGAGAGGTTGGAACTTTTTAATCTTGTACTGGTGACAATGACAATGTTTCTACTCTACTCTACTCTACATGAACTTTTTGAAAATGCTCTGACACTCTCAGTGGAAACGGGAGGGAAAGACAACAATTTGAAATCAGGTCCCAAAGGTGGAACATTTTGAAAACGCTCCAACCGATGAAAATGGGGAAAACACAACTTTTCTGAAATGCTGCTTCTGCACCTCCGCACCACGGCCATATGAAATAGTTCTTCTGCACATGCTCAGTAGATGGTCAATAAGAACAATGTTTTCCTCGGTCGTGTCCCAGTCCATGTTCTTCTGGAACTTGGTACTTTTATTTTGACAGTCACACTAATAACAATCCAACTTAGTGGTCTGTCCACGAGAATGCCCGTGTTCTCCTGTTGTTAATGTTTACAGCCTGTTGTTCTCTGCACACGTGCGACAAAAACAAATCACAGCACCCACTAGTGGCCCAACATGAAACCTATGTCTGCCGTGTCAACCTTTTTTGAAAATGCAAAAATGCGTTTTCACTTGAAAGGTTGTCGTGTAAACGAGGCCGAAGTCAAATGAAACGTTTGGGAACCACTGATGAAACCTGGCTGTGGACCGATAGCACGTGGATAGTTCAGTCTGATACTGAGGAGATACACAATCACTCAAGAGTCACCAAACATGCATATATTTGGAGTTTAAAAATGCACGGTGTCGGAAAAAAAAACCCCCACGAAACACAGAAATGTAGAGTTCAGACAGAAAAGGCCTCAGCTTGGAATCAAACTTCCTTCTTCTCACTGTGAGCTGATGGCGCGCCCATTAATTCATCTATCAGGCCTAAACAGCAGCCAGTGCACCATTTCTCCCGCGGTGTTGATTATCTCAATGAACTGAAAGCTCAGCCTTGATAGAAATAAAAGCGGGGCTCGCTGTCTGGCATCAGATTGCACAAATAATTACATCCATCTGCTCCTAAACTGTCCAAATACTGCTTCCTCTGTGATCCGCCGCTCAGTTACATTAAAAGAAAAAATAAAAGCTGGTTTTTGGGGACGAGACCAAAAAGTGTCTCATGTATCCAGTTTCAAAAAGTGTCACATCTTCACTCAGAAACCCAGTTAGATTAGAAGTTATCAGATTTTCCTCAATAATGCTGATGATTTTGAAGCTGAAAACCGAGTTACAATCAACCGCGATTATCAGCATGAACAACACACACACACACACACACACACACACACACACACACACACACACACACGCACACACACTGCAGGACCATGTGATTGAGAGGTTTGTAAAGTGGGTCTCTAATCAGGATAATGGCGGCATTTCTTGTCTACAGCGTGTAATCAGAGTATGAGTGAACCTGTCATGTGACCTTTGACCTGTGCATCATCAGCTGCACCCGGTGAAGGACAGGAGGAGACAATCAAGTGGACTGTACGTCCGTCCACCTCCAAGTGTGTGTAAATGTTCCCTTCAGTATCGGGGCAATGTTCTTTTTTTCCTGGTTTATTTCTGGTTCCAGGATTTGAAGGAGTTTTGCCCCACTATTTTTTTTTTTTTTTTTTTTTAAAGTGGAACAAACCAAACTAACCAATCGTTCAACTGACCAACAAATCAACCGACCGACAGACCATTGTTCGTAAGTAAGTAGTGAAAGGAGACTTTTTCCTGTAAACCTGTAAAGACGGGAACCTCTGTTGGGACCTTCAGACAAAGAAACATAAATCCTATCTTTTGTTACAAAATACCAAGTAGGTCTTCCAATACAGCCAATATATCTGTTACATTTATTTTATTTCATTGTGATTCTAATTTCTCTCCATCACATTACATTATTATTACGTTATTTCATTTTATGATGATTCTTTCTAAAAATGGAAATGGATAAAAAGGCCCCTAAATATCTAGATGTTTCCTAGAAGACACATACATGGACAAATTAATAGCGCTTGATTTAAGGACTAAAACACAAAAAAAAATGTTTTTCTTGAAAAACATTAGATCTGGCCTTTTCCAGTAAATTCCCAGCATGCTGTGCTGCATTTTACCAACCGCGTTGAGAGAAAGAATAGAAACAGAATAAAGACAGCCACAAAATACCTTACAAATGTCAAAAATGTAGGATAGATTTTCCAGGACCATTCCAAAAATGAGTATTAAAATGAATTAACAAGGTCTTGTAACATGTTGAGTTCATCCTACTGGAAACCCTGCGAGGCAGGGGGGGGGGGGGGGGGGGGGGGCGACCTCTGACCCGTATTAGTGCAGGTCGGACCCTGACGAAGAGGGACGATGGCAGCTAATGGTGTCTGACTCAGCAGGAACCCTGAAGAGGTGCCGGGGTCGCCTGTGCAACATCACCAACTAAAACAACGCACTCCGGCGTCCCGGTGACGATTTTCTGCCCATAAAATCCCGACGTTGCCCTCCTTGCTTTCCAACTCAGCCGGAAGCGAAGCGGTGACAGAATGAGTCAAAGGCACGTCCGTCATCGCCACGGGAACAGTAAAACACGTAACTCTTAAAGCACTTCATTAAAAGCGCCATTGAATTTCTGGACTCTGGATAAAAAAAAAAAAAAAAACTGATTTGTTTTCTCATCCACGGTTACACGTTTCAGATGCGACACATGAGTCGTCATTCACGGCGAACAGGAAGTTCATTGTTTGGACGATTGACGGACTGCGGTCTGGAAGTCGTCCGTTCTATCTCTAAAAGTCCAGACACCCGAGATTTCTCTCGTATTTTCTATGTTCTGCATCACGGGTATTAAAGATCGGGCCCACGAGAGGCTCCGACCCGATCCGACCACATTTCTGTGAAAGCATTTATATTTTTCACAGATTTCCGAGACCCGAGCTGAGATATTGGCGATGCTGTCATGAACGCTCGCTACCTGGTTGCTATCGAACCCCCAAGAGCCACGCTGTCAGGGGCAGTTTGTAAAAAAACACCCAGAATGCAACAGCGATAGAAGTTTGTTTCTGATATTTCGCCGCATTTTACACCAGAAGGTTTGATGAAATTTGGCTTCATGTTGTGCTTGGAGTCATTTCCTGGAGACATTTTCACAAGTTTCCAAAGTTGTTTTTTTTCCCCCACTCATTTGAAAAGTTGTCATTTTATTGGGCTTGTTTGAGGAACCTGAACTAAAATGTGTTTGCTTTATCGTTCAAACGCTGATGTGAGGTTTTCACACAGAGAAACAAGAAATTCAGGGAACTTAAACACATCAGGTTGACGACTTCGGACATCGTCTTTCTCGTGATTTCTCTTGTCTTTTCGTCAGATGTTTGTCGAAGGTGCTCTTGCTGCTGCTGAGCTCCGCCAGCTTTTATCCTGAAAAGAATTTTGACTGTGCACAGGGAGTTGCAAATGCTCCCCAGGCAGTCAACTAGTATCTGGGTTATCGCTGGAAATCTGTGGCGGGATCTTACTTTCTGCAAGCGCTCGCTGTCACTTCTTCATATCGCACTTTCAACCTACTTTCCCTCTGTATTACCGGTGCCATGATACAGATCAGCAATTTTCTAGGTGTGGAGGACACCGCCTCCTCCTCCTCCTCCTCCTCCTCCTCCTCCTCCTCCTCCAGGGGTCGTCTACCTTCTGCCACATGCACATTTAAAATAATCAACGATGACACTCGCACTGTTGTGGAAAGTATTGACGCAACTTTAACAGATAATCCAGATTAAAGTCTGGGTGGACGGAAGCGGACCGTTTCCACTGAAGCGGACTGATTTGGTTTAAATTAAGCCAAATTGAACGAAGCAGGCACGGGTCAGTTTACTCATTAGCGTCTCTCCTCCTGTCGGGCAGAGTGGACACTCCCACCATTCGCGTTTGATTTCGAGTTATTCACCGACTAATTAGCCCCGCAGCTCCGATGTGAAGAGAATCTAATTATGGAAGTCGGTGAATCAAATCACTCAATGGTGGATCTCAATGCACACGAGGCTAGCTTGTTAGACCGCATCATCACTTTGGACTTAATACCGCCTGATGGGCGATAGACACCACCAGCCACAACATTACAACCACACACACACGCCTGCTGGTTAGGATGTGTGCTGAAGGTTTTTGTCAGCAAAGTCTAAGTTCAAGGATTAGCTAGAGCCCTTCTTCCGTGGCCCAGACGGCCGGGTCACAGCCTCTCCGGAACCACGGCGTTCTCAGCCTGCAGCGGTCGGGAGGGAAACGCGGTGAAGCGGCGAGCGGGTCACGCCCGGCCTCAGCTCACTGATGCGTTTGGTCCCGTGGGGGATCCACAGTCAGGACTTAAAGGATCTGCTGCTAAGACGTTGGCGCCAGATAGCGAAGCACAGCTTCCCGGCTCTGCTGGAGTTCGTGTCGAGACGATCCGGGCCTGGTTTTGGACGGAAAGGATGGGAAACTACAGGATTTTACACACGGGGTTACGGTTTGATTAATACAACTGGATTTATCTAGTTTTTATGGTTGTAGAAAGGTTCTTCTCGGTCTTTGATGGTCGTTCTGTTTCCGTCAGTGTTGACATTGAAATGTTCCATATGAGCAGTGACGCCGGTAACGCGCTACTCTCATATGACCACATATTTCAGAAACGACTAATCTAATGCGTGACTACTTCCAAACCAGTAATCAGATTAAAGTTACTTCTCCAAGTTACTACTGCAGCGTCCCGCAGAACGTCGGAGAGGTTTCTCGCCTGTAAAGTCGCTTTACTACTGAACAGAACCAGAACCTTCATTCCCACACACACACACACACACACACACACACACACACACACACACACACACACACACACACACACACACACACACACACACACACACACACACACACACACTGTACCACTCACCTGCCCCGCCCCCTTCTCCAATCTCGGCCAATCACAGGCCAACTCACTTTAACGGTGCGTTCAAGGAACACAAAATATTCAGAACTAATAAACATCATCAATAAACCTTAACATTGCATCAAGAACAGAACTGCATTGAAGTTACACAATATTTGTACTTTTCTTCAGTAAAAGCATATATTGGCAGGAAACCCCGCCCCTTTTTTCAATTAATTAATCAAAGCGTTTATTTGTCCTCGGGGGGGCAATTCAAATGTTGCATAGAGCAGGAAGAGCAAATAAATAAATAGATAATTGGGTAAATGGTGCAACAACAGACTGCAACTACATAATTGGGTAAATGAATACTAGTAATAAAAACAATCTGATAATAAAACCGTGAGTTAGATATAAATATAAAAAAGAATGAAGGTGAAAGCAAAAACAAGTCTCAGCAGAAGGCCAGGCACGGAGTAACTAGTAATCATATTACTTTTTCAAGGTAACTGTGACAACACTGCATACGATTGGTTTCGGGAGTTGGCGAGTTCGATTCCCACAGCAGACAGGTCACCACTGTGGGTCCTTGAGCAAACAGGAGGGGGGTTGAAGCGGAGAAAGGGGGATTAATGACGCACGTTTTCTGAATATCGTGAACGGGTGTGAGAGTTCTGAGAAGGACACGTGCCAAGTCGTCTCACCAGTGGCAGGACACGAATAAAAGAGACCGGTGCCCCTCTCGCTCTTTCCAATTGTCGCAATCGCAACAACGAAAAAGCTATGAACTCCTCTGCGCTGCCGGTTCAAGAGAACACATGAAAATCAAAGTTGGCAGAGTGTTCAGTCGCGAGGCATTAGCACCGTTTCACCAGGCGACTCCGTAACCACTAAACTCTGTTTGCTGTTCGTGTTTTTTAAGCCATAATCCTGGCAAAACCGTCGGTTGTAAACATTGTTGCTTTGGCTTTTACCCAAGGTGTACGTTTGCACGCCCTGAATGCTCACCAGGCGCTTCCTCTTTTGCCCAAGTAGTTCGAGGATTTAGATAACAACTTGGCCTCTGTGCAATCAACCAATAAAAAGCCACTTGTGAAATTGGCCTTCCTCTGTAAAGGTTTTTTTTTCTTCTCAGCCTGTGCTTGATGTGGGCCCCCAGGCACTGATCACCGCACATAATGTGACTCCTCTTCACACAGAAAAGCCTTCCCTGCGTTGGGCTGGATGGTGGGAGACGGCTGCTTTTTTTCTTCACCCGGCAATTATCAACAGGCCTTAAAAAGCATAATCAAAGCGTCAAATTTTGATATTTTGACTTGGAAGACAGCTTTGGAGGAAGAGTCGCTTTGGAGAGGCACGAAAAGAGGGAGGAATTAAGTCTGAAAGCCGCAGCAAAGCCGCAAAAAGGAACGCGGCTGTGAGAGGAATCGGGAAATAATGAAAGCAACATTATGTGTCACCAAGCAGGGAGGGAAGTGCAGCGGTGACATTAGCATCTGACATGGCTGCTCCTGCACCAGCAGGTCTAACTCATCATCATGTAATTGGTTGCAATGAGAATCGAATGTATATATGCTTTTCTTTCCTCTTTATATATATATATATACACTTTTTCATAAAGTGATACAAAAAAGTCACTCCATACAATATTACACGAATCCATTAAAGTGAGAAATAAAACCACGCACCACTACTGCCCTGCATATTTAATACAAACGCTATATTGTACAGTATATATCTTGTACTTCCTCTCAGTGGAGAGTCCGTGTGGCGGACGCCTTCGTCTCCCCGATAAGATCACGGCGCAACCTCACAAGGGTCATTGTAAGGGAAATTTATTAAATCATCATTTTATTTTAATGAGGCTTATATCTTATAATGATGCCACCCTGAAGGAAAGATGTTATTAACTTGCAGGTTAGTTCACAGTCGGAGTGTGCAATTAACCCACCTTTTCAGAAGAGCATCGCCGAGCAATCAGAAGGGATCGTAATGAGAGCGAAGAGACCGCGACGCTCTTTTGCCTAATCCATTATTGAGAGGATCTTTGTAAAGGGCAGCGAGGCTTTAAGGTGAGCCTGCCAACATGCACAACGACACTGTACTCCTCCAATAAAGCGGCGTCAATCCGACTCCGCAGGATGCGACCTGGTTGCAATTAAACAACTATGCCCCCTCTACTTTTTTTTTTTTTGCCAAACAGGAATAATTAAGTTGAGACTGCAGGCTCCTTTTCTCTTTCTAATAGCACGGGGAGCAGAGGAAAAAAAAAAGACAAATAAAAGAACAATGGCAGCAGCTGCATCGGGGCGGATTCGTCATGCGAGCAGATGGCAGTGGAAATTTCAAAACCCTCGTCGGTAATTGTTCCATTTACACGGCCATTTTCATAGATTGGATTTAGTGTACTGAGTTGTGCGATTTGTCAGCACGTACACATCGTCGCAGTCACGAGATGGAGGGGCTTTGGGACACGCGGCCTTTAACAGTGGGGGATCGACAACAGCCTCGGGGCAATAACAGGCTTCCGTGCACAAATTAGCCTTCTGCTTGGCTTGCGGAGCGAAGTCAGGGCCTCAATTAATCCGTGTTAATTAGAGATAAACTTGGTAGATTGAGTCAGTTGCTCTTTTTTTTTTTTTTGGTTGTGTGATAACCCCCTCAGTTCGAGTCAAAAGCCGCATCGCACTGCCGGATCTGGATTCGTCCCGCAGGACCAGCCTCCCGGAGACCAGAGATAATCCCACGTTTAACAGCTATTAAAATTCGCAACTTTGGCGACAAGCTTGTGAGAAAAAAAAACAAAAAAACAACCCAAAAAAGTTAAAAAAAAAAAACGTGGTAATTAAATGCGGGAGGATCAAAACTAAACTGAAAAGGCTTCAAAAGGTCTGCAGATCAATGCATTTGAATAAATCCGCGACAAGTAAAAACAAAAGAACAAACATTTTGTCC
Organism: Blennius ocellaris; assembly: GCF_963422515.1. Taxonomy (NCBI): domain Eukaryota; kingdom Metazoa; phylum Chordata; class Actinopteri; order Blenniiformes; family Blenniidae; genus Blennius; species Blennius ocellaris. The sequence goes on along the minus strand of NC_137658.1, from coordinate 1,675,128 downwards.
CTTCATTACACAGCGACGTCTTGTACATTAACAGACGTATTTATGATGGTGCATTTCATTCCGGCGCCCACGCTCCACTCTCACACTAAACATTAATGCGCCTTTATATTGACGGTGAAGTGGCTGTATTGTGATTTATATCACCACTTCAGCGGGTCACACAGCCCTCCAGAGACCCGGTCTGCGTTGCTTCGCCGCCACCAGGACATTCATTTCACATTAAGAGCGAGAAACTAATCAAAATGGGGCCCGAAGGATGTGTAGCAATGATACCCATCCTCCTCTGAGGTGCTTTATCCAACCTGACCAGGAGCAGAGAATCCGTCACACGTTCACATTTGACGACTGAGGCCCCGTTTACGCCACAGTGAAAAATCCAAATTTGAATTTTTTTGGCTATTTCTTTGGTGGTTTGGCCGGATTGGAGCCTCTTTGTGTGGCGGTTTTGGCCCGACGGCCTTATGTTTCACAACCCTGATGTAACATTCTGATTTTGGTCGATGAGCCAGAACTACGAGCCGAATTGTTCTAAAATATGATGGAACACAACCTGAAATGTAATAACTGGTGTAAACAAAGATTTAACAAGAATTCACATTTGAACTTAATAATTCTGCATTCATTTGTACTGATGACTGGAGAAATAGTTTATTATAGAGAATAGAAGATTATTAATGACTTGGGCGACAGCAATCATACATAAATTCCATAACCTGTATTAAATGTAGAAACCAATAGAAAAAACTTTTCGAACTTATTGAAGCAGTTTGAGTTCAAACCAATGCTCATTGACTCACTTTGTGATTTAATAAAAATTATTACAATATTCAGGGAAAAACATTTTGCTTGCCCCGTAATGTAACATTAAAATGTTTTTACATTTTGGGCTCAGGGTCTTGTTACATTATTGACAAGTTATTACATTTTGGGTTCTCTTACTTATTATATATAACATATTGGGTCGTTGTTACATATCAGGCTCCAACAAATCTTATGTTTGCTCCTTATGTAACACAAGTATGACTTTATAATACCAATGTTTTAGAAAAGGCCTTGAAGCAAGAGAATTTAGTGAAAACAAAATAAAATGAGAGGAAAAAAAGTGCAATTTTAACAAGAGGAGCTGCGAAGAAAAACAAAAATCTAATAACGCAATAACAATTTGCCTCCACTCAGCCTGATGCACTACAGTGTTGTAGTTACACAACATCCATGCTCTGTAATATCAATTCCATTCCACAAACACTACATCGAACAGCTCACAACGCTACACTGAGTGTAAAATCAATAAGTGCATCAGAGACTTGGATTTCTGTCGTCTGAACCGGCGCCGACGCTGGTTTATTAGCAGCTGACTGTAATGAGAAATAACTAATGATGGAGACCGGAATGTAATAATAGATGTATGATTATCCGATGTGCGGCTCTGATTCAGCTCTGACATTTTTCATTTCACATTTCAGAGAGTGCCGCCGCTGCCATAAGTCAGCGACGCCTGCAGGGATTTTCTTTTTTTTTTCCACCTGCTGCCCCCACAGAGAGATTAGCCCACAACAGCAACTCAGAAGCCGGGAAGAATGTTTGTTTCTTTTGCTCAAAGGTACAACCAGCAGCGCGCTCACCGCCTGCCAACAAAAAGACCTGAACCCGGCTGCTGCAGGTGCCGAGGTAGCAGCTCCTCGGAAAGAAAAAGAAAAAAAACACACACACACACACACACACTCGACTCTCGTGATCTTTTCTTTTCTTTAATGACTTCATCATAAAAACTGCATAACCAGCAGAGGCTGCCTCTTTATTTTTTGTGTCACTGATCTTTCATGTTTTCCCTGACCGAGACTGTATTTCTCCTTTACCCCCGAGTCGAAAAAGCTTTTTTTTTTTTAAAGGGTGAGCAGAAGATTGAGTGAATTTCTTCCTTCTCCGGGTCTGAAGCAGGGAGCCTCATGAGATAAATTGTGTGGACTCATTAAAATGCATCTGCAGCTGCCGTTAACACTCGTGTAGAATACCGAGAGAACCTTCTGCATTTCCTTCATGGTTTCCCGTCGAGTCTGCTCAGGTCTGAGTGTGTGTGTGTGTGTGTGTGTGTGGGGGGGGGGTTACCACCGATACCACTTCTTAAAGAACCAGTACAAGTATGAATACAGGTATGACATGCTTTACAGTCTACAATCAGCATTGTAGCATCAATCTCCCAACTTTGCTCCATCTCGCTGTTACTGAGTGTAACAGTTACACTTTAATCATGGTTAGCACGTAGCATGTAGCATTACCTCAGAGTTCTGCACTGAGCAGTGAAACTTAACAAGCTCTATTTATTTGTCTGTCTGCTAACAAGACGTCTCAAAAGCTAATGAACTGATCTTCATGGGAATTGGTACACAGCTGCATTTTGATGAAAGGAAGATCCCATTAAATTATAAAACAATTGATAGAATGGAAAATGTTCATTTTGCAATGTCGTCTTTTCTTGTGTGTTTTTTTTCTTCAAATTATGGAATAGAATCATGTGATCACCAAAACTAAATCAGTGAATGAAAGCGTTTGCTCTGGATGTGGAATATGTGTCATTCCATTGCTCTTTTTTTTTCCTCACTCATTTTAAGGAACCGCCGACATCTTCTCCTGTGTGCCTGCGGGCGATGTTGCTGACGTCACCTAAAACTCGCCGTCGTTGCATCGAGTCTCTTTCCCCCCCCCCCCGAGTACCGGTATCGGTACCGGTATCGGTCCATCCCTAGCAAGAGGAAACGACGCAGCCGCATTGAAGAGAGACGAGCGCCGCGGCCTCCGCCTCCAGCAAAGAGTCTGAAAACAGCGAACGGTGCGACTGCGGCAGAACGGAGTGCAGCGTGTTTCCCGTCAGCCGAGACAAAGTACTGCAGCTTTTCAGTATCACAGCGAGCGGCCGATAAAAAAACAACTTTGTTTGTTTAGAGGCTGATTTTTTTTTTTTTTTAACCGTTCCGCATCAAAAGAAAGCGGCGTTGTCGTTCTGTGCATAATGCAGCACGTTCAGGAGAGGCCGCTCGCTGAGCCGGGGCTCTGGACGGCCCACAAACAGACAACGAAATGCAGGGATGAAATTTTAAAACGCTTTTTTTTTTTCTTTTTCAAGGGGTGGAAAAGGACTGAAATTATTCATGACGTTGGCTAAAAGGAACGCGCGCGCCTCGAACGTACCCATGCGTCTCTCTGATGTCTCCACAGTTTTGCCGCGCTTGGCATCAAATCTTTTCTAAATATCTGCCAGACGTCTCCCCACGTCCTCCTCCAAATCAAAATGAATTCACACTTTGGTGTTTTCAGCCTCATTCTCTCAAGAGGGTTATTTTCCCTGTGTGTGAAGTTTCCCCCCCCCTCGGTCTCCCTCTCCTTCCCCCAGCTCTCTCTCTCTCTCTCTCTCTCTCTCTCTCTTCTCACCCAATCAACACACCCGGCCTTTGACCTTCCAGCTCAATGCCTTTAAATTCCTTTCAATCCTGCAGCTTGTAGCACCTTGGAGACGCCGCCGCGTCCTTCATATCGGCTTCTGTCTGCCTCCGTGTTGTCTCGCTTCTCCTTTGATATGAAGTGTTTGCTGGGAGAAGATAATACCCCGGGGGGGGTTTCACGGTAAAGACAAACAATGTGATCGTTTAGTTTTACGCCATTGTGAGATAAGTAATGGTGAATTGATTGGCTTACACAAATCTCCTGTATGGTCACCAGTTAATCTGAGGGGGATGCGGACAGGACTGTGCTCAGGCAGACTCAAGAACATTGTGAGGTAGAACATCTATGAACATTATGTAGCTTACTGCACTTACCGTCTTGAAATGTGCAGATTCTATAGATTTTAGAATAACAAGAGTCTGGTGTACTAACCATACACGACTGCAATCTAACCTGTCAATTTCTGTTTTGTGTCCTTTTGTTGTCGTTGGGCTGCTGAAAATGTGAATTTTCCTCAGGATTATCAAACATGCCGACGCATATTGACATGTTGATGTTATCAGAGACAATTTCAAGTGAAAACGCAAAACTTTCGTGGGGTTTTAGGCGTGTCTTTACGCAACAATTGTGCTCAGAGCCACTGAAAATGCTTCTGCTTAAAAACGATTCCCAAGATGGAATTTTACGAAAATGTTTTGGCGCTATCTCGTTATCTCCGTGGCGACGACAGAAATGCTGCTCCTGGTCCTGCAAGTTCTTGTGCACATGCTCAGTAGACAGACAATGTAGAACAATGTTTCCTCCAGAGCGTCATGACTCCCAGTCCTGGACTCGGTGGTTTTATTTTGACAGTCTCCGAAAATAACAATCCAACTTTGTTCGTCTGTCCACTAGAATGTCCCTGTGCTCCCATTGTTACCGTATATAGCGTATTATTCTTGGTGGTTTCATTACAAAACTAGATCCTAACAGGTCTCAGGTCTCTCTGCATGTCACTTCTGACAACTTCAGCACATAATGACTGTATACAACAGGGTAAAACATATATAATTATGGAAAAACCTTCCTTTGTGTGTAAAGACAAAACCCTTCACCGGAGATTTCAAAGCACTGAGCTAATCGGACTGTGCTTTCCTTCACTCTGGTCTACGAACGGTTAATAAATGTAGAGAGGACAAATCGGAGCTGCTTTTTGGTGATTTGACCACTTTTTACGGCTTCTCTTATCACCCATCCGATGCGGGATTACGGGCCAGGGAAGGATCACAAAGTCTTATTGGATATTGATCAGTCGCATGTTGTAAAAAAACAACGGCCACGGAATAATTTAAAAAAATACAGCAGGTGGTAAAAAGATAATGTCCAAAGTGACATTCCTGCTGATTCTTGTCTGGAGAGCCTCTGTCAATATTACATTTATGACCACTGAAGGTGACTCCTCCAAAAGCCGTCACGCTTAAAATAATCACAGGATTTTTATTTGCGGACACGAAATCAAACATGAGGAAACCATCAGTTGTAAAGAAAAATAACATGAAATGTCTATTCGCTCATAGGTGAGAGAAACGATGCTCCACGAGGTGATTTAACACCTGAATCACATTCTACTGTCAAATCATTCATACCTGTTGTATGCCATCGTTTATCCTTTATTCACACATCGATTCACATTCAGTAACTTTTAGGGAGATTATGTGACCATTTCATAAAACATTTTGAATAAACTGACATGTTTCTGATCATTGGCTGTATTAATATGAACTGTAATTTAGCGTCTCGTGCGGTGGGGTGTCAAACATGCGGCTCAAATCCAGCCGCCAAATCAGAAAATTTTAAACAATTCAAAGAAAACAGATTTTTTTTCAACTCATTTCTTCAGATTGGCAGACAAAATACGACATCAAGTCTCTAATGTGGCCTTGAAAGACAGCAAACTAGCGTTCGCCTCAAAATCATGCTGTCTGGGTGAGATTGTAAAATACACATAATGCAACAACAGTAGATGTTTTTGGACATTTCAGTGTTATTTTTTTTTAGCGCCAGAAGGTTTCATTCAAAGGGATTTCTGCTGTTTTTGTGTTAACAGACATCGTTTTCCAAAAAGTTTCAGGGTAAAAGCGAAACTTTTCCGAATCGAAATCGCCAAATCGATGCATTTTCACTAAACCCAAACGGTGAACTGCAGAACTGCACAGCTGAGGTCTGCTGCCGTCATCCGCGATCCGGAGTTACTCAGACAAGTCAGACCGACTCGTATCATTATTCATAAGACGCTCTCCCGGCATTTTTCCCCGTGCGTCTCATGTAAATCCACATGTAGGTAAACAGAGACATACATTATGCCGGCGCGTACGTCGGAGATCTGCCGCGCAAGGACGGTGACGACTGACACGTCTTTCATCTTGCTGCTGATGTTCTTCATGTGCGTTTCGACTTCAAGAAACAAACTGAACGCGACTGACAAAACATATCCCACATCTATATTTAGTTTGCGTGATTAATTATCCCGCCGCGATGCTTTCCCCCGCGTGGATCCTTTGCATAATTCATCGGGACGTTCCTGGATGGTCGTACTGTATCACCCGTAAACCTTTTTGTTTGGAACAATGTGTGACAGGTGGGAGGAAGAAAAGGAATAGAGATCATTGAATCTGAATACAGATCTGTCAGAGGTAATGGCCCTGGGCAGCGTTCAGTGTGTGTGTGTGTGTGTGTGTGTGTGTCATTTGCATTGCCGGCAGGCTCTCGGGTAATGTCACCGCTGAACCAGTGTTGACTTATGAAAACGTAACGAAACAATGTCGCGAGAAATTTAATCAAAACGAACATGTTCCGGTGTAATTAAATGTTTTTTTTCTCGGTTGCAGATCGCCTCCAGTGCAAAACACAGGAAAACGAGACGATCAGAAAAAAAACCCAAAAGACTCAACCTGTGCAGCAAAAACTTTGAGAACTTTGTCAAAGTGCACTCGAGCTGCGTCAAATTACTTTTGTTTCAAAGCGTCTGAGCTGGTGTCTGGTACAAAGAGTCGTCTTCCGGGCCGGTCGTCATCGTTACGGTAAACTGAAAGCCATTTCCTGCTCCGCTGGCTCCCTCGGGTGTTTTGGATGAACGAGGCCCAGGAGAACCCGCAGGACTAATCACCGCACCGCCTCAGTCCCCCACAACATTCTCATGAATATGACTGAAGAAAAAAAAAATACAAAATCACTATATTTACTGTATTCTCCCTTGATAAAAGATTCCCGCGAGCCTGAAATAGTCTTATAATTGCAATTTAGCTAAAATATTAGATTCAATTTCACTGATTACCACTTTCTATAAAGCAGGGGGGGGAAAAAAAGCTTCATTTCTTAGCACTAATATGCAACAAATGCAAATCCCATTATTTATTAATTAATGGAGTTATTACTACATTTACTCTAGTGTTTGGTGTGTCTCTTGCAGCTGCCTTGAGAGGAGAGAGTTTGGATCCGTCCAGGGAGCGAGGAGCTGCACACAGCAGCAGTTTAGGTAACAATAGCCCTGGGTGATTAGCTTAAGCACGAGGAGAAGGCGGCAGTGGGGAGCTAATATTTTAACAGTGGATCTATTGAACAGTGTGTGCAATGTTTGAAGAGTTCTCCTACCTGGAAATATACAGAGTTTTCTTCTCTCTCTCTCTTTTTTTTTTTTTTGCCAGTCGTGCTTGCTGCATCAGGATCGATCCAGAAACACGAAGACGTTCCTCGAATATGAACGTACGACTGAAGAGATTGTTTTGGGGTTTTTTTCAGCATTAAGAAAGAAATGAAGCCCACAAATGTTACGACTGCGGGCTTTTATAGCTTGTTCACGATACATTTTCTGTAAATCCATCGACAAAAAAAGCACAAATCCTCCTGCTGAGGAATTGTACATCCTTCTGAGCAGGAATATCTGATAAGATTATCTCATGATGATCTGAGCGTCCTTAAGATTATCTGAAGGAGAGAATCGGGGCCAGAATCGGCCCAATTATCCTGCCGTGCGAACCGGGCATTAGTCTTTCTGTGTTTGCCGTCTGCACGCTTTTTACCTGAGCAGACGTAGATTTCCTCGCAGTCCAAAAATACCCCAAACAAAAATTTCCATTTTTTTTTTAAAGGTGGTTAATTGGTGAACGTAAATGTTTTATAGTGACTGTGTGTGACTGTCTGACAGAGAGAGAAATAAACTGATGATACTCAGTTTGTCTTGATATTTAATCTTTTACATGAAACAAATGATATCAAGGCCGTCTGGATTTAATTCAAATGTATTCAAAAATAAAGCTCTGATTGTCAACGTCTGCTACTTTTTCAAGGTGACTGACTTGGACGCCCATACTGCAGGACCCCGGAATGACGACTATATAAATCAAAACCCGTTTGGTAAATTCAACACCTGATCCCACACCTTAAACTGCAATACAAGCCGGTGTTACTCCAACATAGACGACGTATTGCAGACGGTATTTTACTGCAGGTTTCATGCTGGATAACATTGATGGATGACGGTGGCGAGAAAGGAGACTGAAGTCAACATGACAGACAAAAACAAACAAACAAAAAATACAACAAGAAGGCCGTTGCTGGGCTAATCCCCCGCCGGAGGGCTTTATATTTTCTCACAAAGCCAGCTCTAAGGCAGCACACTTGGTACACTAGAGGGTGTTCCATGGGTCCTAGTAGATAATTATGTAGAATCTGAAAGGTCTTCTTCATAAGCTATGTCAAAATACGTCTCCAGAGCCCAAAAGGTGTTTTTATGCACTTAGTGACCCTGTGACCTGATATGCAAATTAGGTCATGGTCACCATGGTGCCCCTTCTCCCCAGGTGGAGTGTCCATGTGTGAAGTTTGGTGACTGTGGGCCCAGGAACTGCTGAGAAATGAGGAGAAATGTTTATATGAAAATACATGTATCTTGCAACCATGACGAGCAAACTTCAGACCCTACCAATCTTCAAGGTCAAGGTCAGGTCACTTGGTGTACTGGAGGTTATCCCTGGAGTGTGCATCATGTGTGTATAAAATTACAGAGCCCTAGCTCAAAAACCTAGGCCTCCAGAGCCCAAAATGTGTTTTTAAGCACTTCGTGACCCTGTGACCTACTTAATATGCAAATTAAGTCAAGGTCACCATGGTATCCCTTCCCCCTCTGAGATGTATCCACATGTGAAGTTTGGTCACTGTGGGCCGAGGGGTTGCCGAGATATAGGTAGAAACGTTCGAACGAACGGACGGACGTACGGACGTAAGTACAGAGACTGTTTCAAGATCCCCCTTCGGGGCCTATCGGCTACGGCGGGGGATAAAAACTGCAGGAGATCCAATTGACAGCAGCAGGCGTGAAGAGGTCACACGTTTAGTATCAGGGTTCCTTTTTTAAAAATATACATGAAGATCCAACCCTTGTCGGTTGATACGACGTACTTTCTAATCATAAGCACAATACACCAATATGTGAGGAACACTCAACACTGAGGTTTTTGTCTGACAGCAGAGCAAAGGGCTCATTATTTGAGGAGCAAAACTGGAGTGGAAATTGATTTGGACAATCACCTAAACAACTGAATTTTTACAGTAGCGGCTGTGAGGATTTGGACTTTTTCCCACAAACCACTTCCTCACATTAAAAGTTTGTGGCCACCTGGAGACCCGCGGCAGGTTTCATCATGGGCCTGTTGGCTGGAGATAAGCTCAAACCAAGTCTACTGCAGAAAGAGACTTTTTTTTTCGCTAAGAAATCGTTAACGTGGCCATTTCTCATGGCGCTCCAGCATCTCTCCCATGGTTTTTCAGCATGTTGAACACTGACGGTGTCTGCTAATGACTTTCTCCGCCGCTCGCAGGTAGTGATTGGGAAGTGTATAATCTTTTAAGAAGGCTGAAAGGTAATGCTGAAAGGGAGGAATGGTTCATAATGTTTTATTGCGAAAACAGATTAAATTAATCTTTGGATTTATCAGTTCCTCAATAGATTGCCCAAACAAAGTCTTGTTACCCTCTCTCAGCTCTGCAGCATCGCTGATACACTCGCTGTATTAAACACAGTTGCTTTCCCTAAATCAATGTTTGCTCGTAATAAAGACGGTGGACATTCTTTGCGACCTCTGATGGTTCAGAACTTTCCAGTGAAGCCAAACGCTGGTGGACACAATGCGTCACACAAAAAGCAAAAGCAAAAGACAGTTTTAAAGGTCCAGAATCTAGAAAGTGTTTTCTTGAACTTGTACAAATTTAGGCTCTATTTACATTTTTGCATCTCCGGTTCCAAAAAGAGTCAACATTTTGAAAATGAAACAATGAAAACGTAGTCGTTAGCATGTTTGTCCATGAGTTGGTGCTGTTGGTTGTTTGTGGGATGAAGCTACACACAGAGAACAATAAATATTAAGAGAACATGGATGTTTTTATGGACAGACCACCAGGTGGGGTTGTGATCACGGGGACTGTCAAAATAAAAGCATCAAGTCCAGGAGAATCTGGACTGGGAGGAGGAAACCTTGTTCTTATTATGTCCACGTTAACTTTTGGCTGATTGCTCTTTTTGTCCATCTATTGAGCGCGTGGAACTATTTACTATGGCCGCGGCCCACATGCACAGTTTCATGTGTTTCAGAACGGTTTTCTCCCAAATCCACGAGTTGCTTCATTTCTGGAAAGTTACATTTCCCCCCCCTGTTTCCACGAGTACCAGCGTCGAGTTAAGATAACAACAGTCCTATTCCACGTCAGTATGACACTTCTTCCTCTGCATTCGAAGATCAACTTTTAAAATAAAACTGGCAATAATCTCAAAAAGGATGCAGCGGTTCAGGTAAAGTCCTCAGAACGGGGAAGTCTGACCTCCTCGACCACAGCAGATGTTTTCTCCACCTTTCCAGCCTCTGTCTGGACCGAACTTCCCTCCACCTCACAGTCCATCTGCTGGTGTCTGCTGACGCTAGCGCCGTTCCCAGCGCGCCCACACACACACACACACATACACACTTGGTATGCTTCACATCTGTTTACTCACTTAAAGATTTGAACAGATTGTGCCGTAATAGAGACACGCTTCTCCCACAGCGAGGGCACGATTCCCTGAAACCGCCAGCAACTTTAACCGCCGACCAATAAAGACATCTGACAGGCCTCCGAACAGCTCAGGAAGACGTCAGCGGGCAAACTGGGTGATGAATTTGGCGTCTTTCGCGCTCTAATTTAAGTGCCAAGGGCCAAGGGCCAATGTCTCCGAAGTGAAGGAATTAAGTGCAAAAAAACACAAATTCATCTCTATCAGCGAATTATTTTGGGATTCTACTACATTCTCATATCTTACATTTTTTGGGGGGTCGTGTCTAAAAAGCCTAAGCTGATGCTGAGCTTAAGGTGATGAGACTGTCCTGATCTGACTTCTAATGCACTTTGATAAAGAGGCTGTGAAAGACGGATGCATAAAAGTAGACCGGATCATTTCAGGATGCGTCGCGTCAACAACGTACACGCGTCATTATGTTGTAAACAACTCCGGGTGATCCCAAAGGTAGCTTAAGATTCCTGTCTGGCAAATGACTTGCAAAGAAAACACATCAGGTCACAGTGAATAATGAAGGCGTGGCGGCAGTGAAGGCCAGTTCAGCGGCTGGAGCTCGGTTGAGCCGAGGGGCCACACGTGACCAGACCTGACCTCCAACAATGACGGCGTAATAACTCCACATCGCAGAGTTTTGCAGCAGAGAGACACTCCAAACCAAGTGAGAACAGACTGAGATTTCTCCGTTTCAGCCTGCAGCTCCTCAACCTGTGAGATTTCTCAGCTTTCAAAAAGTTTCCAATCATCGATTTCGCCTCAGTGTATGGATCTGATGCAAATGGAGATTCACAAGTGAAAATATTGCAAACTTTCACCGTTGCGTCTTACTGCATTTCTGAATCACATTGTGGGGAAAATGGAAATGGAAGGCGTCTTATGATCAGATTGCAGCTAATGTATTTTTAAATCTTTTTTTTAACAGATCCAGTTGGCCGGATTGCAGCTTCTCATTGGTTAGTTTTGGCCCCACGGACCTCGTATTTGACGAACACGGCCCAGATATGACCAATTTGATGATTTCAAATGCAAAGGTTTTAAAGAAGACGAAGAAACATCGATATTTCACCTAACGTTACAGTTAAAGCTTGAATTTGCTTTGAAAGTGGATTTGAACTCATCGTGTTGATGTAACCCAGCAGAAGAAGCAGATTGAGATGTGAAATACCGTATTTTCCGCACTATAAGGCACCTAAATACCTCAAATTTTCTCAAAAGCTGCCAGTGCGCCTTATAGCCCGGTGCGCCTTATATATGGAAGAATTGCTCTACTCGAGACTACTATTTGACAGCTGAACAACCAGAAGCTTTTATTTTGACAACTCTAACTTGGCAACCGGATCTTCAGAGCGGACGACACTCCACACAACACCTTCATCACTCATGGTTGCACACCAACATTCTAACAAACCAAAATAAACTAGATGAAATAATGACTCCCTAAACTGGGGAACAAAAACACAATAAACACAATCAACACAACACCAAGCCCAACAACGACCCACAATAACCTCCAACAACACAAAACATGAATTCCCATCATGCCTTGCATCCTGAGCTCCTCAGTGCAGCCGACAGCTGCAATGAATTATGGGAGTTTCTGTTTGTGGTGTTTTAAAAGCAATTATTGGGGGGTTATATTTGGTTTGTGGTGTCGGTAATAATTGTGTTGTGTTGTGTTTTGGTTGCTTAGTTCATGTAGTTTAGTTTATTACCGGTAGTTGTAAGTTGTCAACCAGCAGTGAAGAAGGTTTTGTGTGTAGTGTCCTCCTGGCATAGGCTGCAGGTAGGACTATCAAAATAAAGTGCGTGCACCTCTCTGGGTGTTAGAAACAGTGGAAAATGTAACCTAATGGCTTTGAGCTGTAAAGGTTATGACCACTGGTCTATTCCATGTGCCTCATAATGTGGTGTGCCTTATATATGAACAAAGTTGTAAATTATGTCAATCAATGTAGGTGCGCCTTATAATCTGGTGCCTTATAGTGCGGAAAATACGGTACTCAAACAGAGGAGCTGTCTGATCAAACTTCATGCATGTTCTCCCTGTGTGTGTGTGTCGCCTTCACCTTCAGCTGCGATCGGCTTCGGCCTCAGATCAGCGTTATACAACATACGTCATGTCGATAGCTGGTCCAATAAATTCTTACAGTACACAATCAACATTTCAAGTGAAAAGGAATCTTTTTTTTTTTTTCATTTCAGGAAAGTTTGGCATTTACAGAGCAACGTTTTTGAAGACAGCAGAAACCCCGAAACTAATGCGGTGACAGATAAAGCACAAGTAAAACTTTCCATTTCCAAACTGTTGCCACATTAACAGGACCTCGCTCTAATCATATCCCGCTGTCTGGTTCCAGTCCTAAACACACAGAGTCTGTCTGAAGCATTTCCAGATCATTAAGGATTCCAGAACGAACGGCCACAAAGACTCCAGCGCTACAAAGTCCTGCTTGATCCAAGGTTCCCCTTTTGGGGTACTTCCGGGGTCATGGGGTCAGGATGAGAGAGAGGTGGAGGAGGTGAAAAGGTTACTGGCTCCAGTCTAATGGGAGAGCGAGAGAGAAAATCTGATGACTGTGGCCTAATTACGGTCCAGATGGTCTGAATAGGTAGGACGTCCAGCAATTAATTACTGATGTCAACGTGCGGCACGTGGCCAGTTCTACACACTACGCACTTCCTCCACAGTTAATGGATGGCTGGCTGTTTGTTTGTTTGTTTGTATGAATGAATTAGGCAGCTATTATTAACATTTGGAAACTTGTACATTTTGTCATGTTTGATTTTCCTGTTTTTTTTCCCGATGGTGCGCTGCTGTCTTCATCGTTAAGAATTAATGAAGCAACATTTCACCACCTTCCGCAACTAATGAGAAAACAGGCACAATGATCTTCATTGAACGAGTGACTTTCTGAATATTTCGGCCACCACGAGTCACAAACGGTCCTGTTGTCGCTTAAAAAAAAAAAATAAAAAAAAAAATAATCGGCTCTGTTCTTGGTGGAACCGGACTGGTTCTGCTCCACAGCCTCAGCATGAGGAAACTCAAAGCAGCCGCAGGCTCGATTAAAAAACACATCGCCGTGACTCGTGTAAAACTCCAGCGTCCAATTCACAAGACAAGAAAAGCCACTCCGCTTTTCACAACCGACGCCCGACGCGTCCAGTGACAGCGAATGTTTATCTCTGGCTGCAGACAACTTTCCGCCCTAACAATCTGAGGAAGATGTGCAGTTGGTCTTGGCCACTGGCCACTGCTTTTTGTGGACGTGTGTGTGGGGATGTGTGACAATTAATTTGATATATATCATGTATGACAAAGCCCATGGGGCCCATTATGGGATTCAAGATATCCAAAGGGTCTAGTGAAGACACTTCAAACCTATCTTCTCTGGACAGATGCAGTACACGCTGTTCTGCTCTAATAAGAAAAGAGAGCTGTCTGCGTCCTCCCGGTGCAGAAGTCTATTTTCACGAGGATGCGTTTAAGTTGGAGGACGTAGGAAACGCTTTGTCGAGGGCGGAGGAGAAAAGGAGCGGGGGGGGGAAATATGGAAACGAGTGTGAGAGAGGACGACCATCTTAAGGTGGAGACCCGGAAAGGCTTGGAGCGGAACTTTGACGTGAAGAAGGACGGTTCTGACGAGTCATCAGAACTCTTCATGCACAGGTTGAAGGGCAAAGTGGACATTTGACCTAAAAGTGGAGTCGCGAGTGGAAGTGGTTCCAGAGACCATACTGATCCTTTATTTAGACTAAAAACACTGGAATGTAAAGATCTAGTGGAGTAGAACCTTCTAAAAACCATGTTTAAAACTCATCTGGAAATTTGACCGAACAAATTGCAAAACAGATTGACCGAGAGAGAAAAAGTAGATCTGAACTGAAAGGAACTGAGGTTTTTTACAAAACCCAGGTTTCAATCGGCCGTAATGGAAAAATGCATCTCAATGGAAGGAGTCGGTCTTGATTGTAAAATTAAAACTTATAAGTCCATTGATGTGTTTAAGAAACTTGTTAAATGATCAATGTTACAGAAATACGACACTGCGGAGCAGCAGATCAACCTTATTGATTAATTTTGTGTTTGATGTTTTGGAAAAAAAACGGCTGCATGTGAAATAACTGGACTGTAAATGATTTAGTGTTGATAAGGGGCAGAACACTATAAGTTTGACTTCTTTCTGCTCCTTTTCATTCACATGAAATGCTGCTGTTGCATTGATTTAAATGAATGAAATAAATAATAAAATGAAAAAAAAATTAAAAATGAAAAAAAGTGTTTCAAATTCCTCAGCAAGTCTGCTGTTTCGTTCATTTTTTCACATATGTCATCCAGCTTGTGAGTGTGTGTCGGCTTGGAAATGCCACAGTGGCGGGGGTATGGGAAGTCATTACTGCGGACCGAGACGTCTTAAGCCAAGTTTAAATGAGTAATAAAATCAATCTGTCGGATTCCCCAGTCCCCAGCATGTTTGCTATATTTTCCAAGGCATGTTGCGTTAAGCCGCAATGCAGAAGCTCATGGACGGAGGTCCCACCCACTGGTGCAGTCGAGGGAATACTTGGATACTGGAGTACCAGCCAATCAGAGGCAGACTACGGCAGGGCATGATGATACTCCATACATCTATATTTTTTGCCGCGCTTGATTCCGTTCAGGATTACTGGAGGTAATCCCAGCTCACTACAGGTGAGAGCAGGACCCGTCTGGACAGACAACCACACACACTCACACCAGGGACTATTTAGAGCAGGGGGGTCAAACTGATTTCAGTTGAGGGGCCACATCCAACCTGATCTGACCTCTGGAGGGCCCAACAAGTCAAACGTAACATGTTAAACTGCAGATATGGACAAATGCAAAGTCTTTCCTTCTTTTGATCCTTTTGTAACTGCAAGAATTTGCCAGTCTTATTCTGAAATATACATATTAAAGGAAATCAAGATATTATTATATTTGCAAAAATAAAACCCTCAGTCACCTGTGTCTGGATATCACATTTTTATTCAGGATTAAAACAATTTGTCATCATCTGGAAATTTTTTTGAGTTTACCTGTCTAAAGTGTCACTTCACATAAGTTGGACTCATTGTTTTATTGTGAAAGGCGTTGCGTCACGTGACCTCCACAGGTGCATTAATGTCGGGGGTCAAATTCTGACCGAGGGCGGTTTTGAATGTTATTTTTTGCCAATTTAGTGTTTTTAGATGAGCCTCTGTCAGTTTTCATAAAAAATCGCATGGCGGCCGGATTAGATCGTCTGGCGGGCCGCTTCTGGCCCCCGGGCCGCATGTTTGACACCCCTGATTTAGAGCAACCAGTTAACCTCACATGCATGTATTTAACATGAACTTGGTTTCGTGGCCGGTTCTCTGTGGATTTGCACGTGTGCCTCGGTTTCCTCCCACAGAACATAAAACATGCATTTGGGGGTTAAACGGCGTGTTGTGTAAATTTCGAGAATTTGTTTCTGTTGCTTCGTTGTTTGTCCGGTGATGAAGAGATCGCCCGTCCAGAAACTGTTCTCACCGAGGCAGATGAAGCGGCGTTAAATATAAATGGAAGAGAATCGGGTTGACACGTTGCCAAGAGCGTTGAACATCATATGTTTTTGGATCATGGTTTTCTAAGTTCGTGCCTCCGTACTCTACATGGTTTCACGGTTTGTATTGTTTGATTATTAAGCTTATTGTGCAAGATGTTCGCTCCCACCTTTTGTCTTGCTTTGCTTTATTATCACTTCTAATTTCATTTTTTTCTCTAAAGAATTTCCTTCTAGGATTAATAAATGATTTCAATTCAATTCAATTCAATTCTAAAGGACAAATCACACATTCAGACAGCCTTAAAGCTTAATGGGGCACGTAAGCATAGATAGCTTTTTCTTTTTCTTGGTGCTTTAAAAATAATTACAAAAAAAACAATGAATGAGCAAACTTCTTATCTGATAAAACATCACTATTTTTCAAATTGTAAAATAGGAAACAATTTGATTGTGTCTGCGACTGTAAAACCTCACAAATGCAAAGAAAACCCCCAAAAGGCCTGAAATATTAATCAAAGTGTTGAACAAGTGTTATAAAACAGAAATAAATCCCGATTCATCAATGAGAGGCTCCTAAAGGGTTAAAAATGAAGATGTGTTTGATGTTTCTATCCACTTAGGATCCAAGTCCAGCTGCTCTGGATGACATCTGAGCGAGATGATGTTTTTCAAGATCCTTATTGATTACTTCATCAATAAAAAAAAAAAAAAGGTTCCTCCTCCCATCAGTCATCCATCTTTTACACTTCCATCTCGTTCAGGGTCTCTTGAGCTGCAGCGGCTCCTCCCACCTGCAGGTCATTTAGACCTGGAAGTCTTTGTTGGGACAAAACCAGGCAGAGACAGGAAAAAAAAAAACAAAAAAAAAAAAACCAACAACACACAAAGCGGATATCCTCAGTGTCAGAGCAAACCACTGCACCACCAAAATGTTCCCCGATATAAAACGAACGGAGCACAGGTGAGAGTCCAACAGCGAAATGAGGGATTAAAAAGCAGTTATCGCTGCGAGGTTCCCCGTATCGCTTTTTAAAAAAAGCTAAACACTGTGGAGAGTGCGATCTGCAGGCTCAGGTTTTTTTTTCTCTCTCACCTCTTTCATTAATGCATATGAAAGCAATTATGTGAAGAAAAACGAAGGAGTCCTCATGTCTTTCTCACACCCCCGTGGACTTCACTTTTTGTGTTTTCCACGTGATGCTGTGATAATTCTCTCTCACCGTAAGAGCTCCGTTTTTTTTTTTTTGCTCGGTCACTCAAACAAAAAGTCTCGCCTTGACTCATCAAATTCTCAAGGTGCAGCCGAAAGCAATTACAGAGCCTCTGGGTAGACGAGCGGTAGCCAAGGCCTTTCTCTGACTCTGTTCCCTAATAAAGGCTTGCCTTACAAACAAGATGAATCATGCTCCTCTTTTCCTTAAGCCTCAGCACTTTGCCGAAGCCTCTCAGACTGGCAGTGCATGCTCATTACACCTCGCTGCTGAAGACAATAACGACGGAGATTTCCACAGCATTTTAGCAGGGGGAAGATTAAGCCTATAGCACGGCTCAGTCGGAGGCAGCGTGCATTAGGAGCAGCTGTGGGGTTCTCTTTTTTTTTTTTTTTCCTGGCTTCCATAAGTCGGGCTGGTCTTATGTAAAGAAAGAGATCTGCGGTCGATCTAAAGGCGGCCCGTCGAGAGGGAAACTATAAGAAAAAAAAAAAAAAACATGATAAGGAGGGTGAGAAAAGGAGTTTAACGATATAAATTTTATTTAAACACACATTTTACAACTAAACGGTCTACATAATCTCACATAGCTTCGGTACTGGACTCTAGTATATATTCTTCCATGTCAAGTTGTACCTGCACAGGTCAGCAGACTCTCACAGGTCAAACAGAAACTAACAGCCTTCTCGCACAACTTTTGTAGTTGAAAAGGTAAAAATGCCTAATTTTTGCACTGCAGGAAAGTCTTGCGTTTACACAGCAACATTTTGAAATCTTTAGATATGAAAATCATGTTGATATTGTAGTAATTTTCTGTACTGATTGTGTTTTACACTTACCGTATTTTCCGCCCTATAAGGCACCTAAATACCTCAAATTTTCTCAAAAGCTGCCAGTACGCCTTATAGCCCGGTGCGCCTTATATATGGATGATTGTTCTACTCAAGACTGCTATTTGACAGCTGAACAACCAGAAGCTTTTATTTTGACAACTCTAACTTCACAACCGGATCTTCAGAGCGGACGACACTCCGCACAACACCTTCATCACTCATGGTTGCACACCAACATTCTAACAAACCAAAATAAACTAGATGAAATAATTACTCCCTAAACTGGGGAACAAAAACACATAAACACAATCAACACATCACCAAGCCCAACAACAACCCACAATAACCTCCAACAACACAAAACATGAATTTGTCGCTGCAAGGCATGATGGGACATCATGCCTTGCAGCGACAAATTCAACCTGAGCTCCTCAGTGCAGCCGATAGAAACTCCCATAATTCATTGCAGCTGTTTGTGGTGTTTTAAATGCAATTATTGGGGGGTTATATTTGGTTTGTGGTGTCGGTAATAATTGTGTTGTGTTGTGTTTTTGTTGCTTAGTTCATGTAGTTTAGTTTATTATTATTATTATTATTACCGGTAGTTGTAAGTTGTCAACCAGTAGTGAAGAAGGTTTTGTGTGTAGTGTCCTCCTGGCATAGGCTGCAGGTAGGACTATCAAAATAAAGTGTGTGTACCTCTTTGGGTGTTAGAATCAGTGGAAAATGTAACCTAATGGCTTTGAGCTATAAATGTTGCTGACCACTGGTCTATTCCATGTGCCTTATAGGGCGGTGTGCCTTATATATGAATGAAGTTGTAAATTATGTCAATCAATGTAGGTGTGCCTTATAACCCGGTGCACCTTATAGGGCAGAAAATACGGTACATCACGACAAAGAAAGACACTATGGTACTATTTCACCAGTCGGGCTCGCTCGGGATGAAGCTGGGCTGCATGTGACCCCTCAACTAAATTGTGCCTGATACCTTCCGAGTTTCCACAAACTTCACTGACGGCCTTCGGCAAGTGAATCGCTTTCGACATCAAAGAGTCGGCGGCGCTGCCTCGCTCCGATTTGAAAAGACTCCGACTTGAAAAGACTCCGACTTGCCTCTTTTTGGGGTCTGGTCTTGTCGTGAGGAAGCCTGAATCACCGGGCGCCGGAGATAAATGTGGCTACGTGTGATTGTGACATGATAAAAGCAGAGAAGTGCAGGTCAGCAGGTATGAATTCATGTTCTAATTGACGAGTCAAGTAGAAAAAGGCCAATTCATCACTCGGCCCACCATGGTCCCCTGATCCCCCCCCCCCCCCCCCCACTCTATTACTCATCTGCTGCACATGAACAGATGAGTAATAGGATAATAAGCCGAGCCGCATACACTAAAGCAGTGCTGTAAGATGGATGCTGCTCAGGCAGACATATGCAGGCTGTTTGGCTCTGTGATGTTTCCGCAAAGTTTGGTGGCACCAGCACAGATTTTTACAGGATGACAATGGATTTCGCATCCATCTGTGGAGAAGTCAAAAATAATCATTAGTGCGAAGGCAGACGGCACGATCCCGGAGAGGCAGGCGGGCTAATCCCCACGGCTGAAATTCAACCGGATGTAAACTACATTAGGCACATTATCGGTCGTACGAAAATGCATTAAACCGAGGGTTACAGAATCTCGAGCATCGAAAGCAAACTGCAAAATGAACTGTAGCGTCAGGCTGATTGCAAGCAACTGCACTTCAACAAAGAAATACATAAAAAAAAAACACATTACAGCCAGAAAATGAAAGAGGATTTGGAGAAAATGAATGCTGACATGAGTCCCTCTGCTCCACTTTTGCGTCTCCATCTGAACATTAACGATTCACAAATTAATCTATTGTGCTTTTATCATGAACAATGCAATACACAGACATCATGAAAACACGTTTGTTTGTATGGAGCGACCTCCTCGACCCCGGCGGAACAAAGAGAGATTTTTTACATAAAAATCAGCTTCTGGGGTGAAGTTCTTACCACAGTCTGTCGGCGCGGAGACAGTCTGAATTAAACACATTCAGAAATCCTGTTGAAAAGCAGAATCCTCTGATGCATCTTGGGGAAAAAAAAAAAAAAAAAAATCAAATCCCTCCAGAGTTGCACAGCTGTAGGAATCTTAAAATAAACCGGACTCTCACTTAAACCAAAGGAAATCTGTATCCCTGCAGTTTCGACAAGGTGAAACAAGCACCTGTCCGGCGCCATGAGTGCTACATAGTGAAAGCAGAAGATTCAATGGGGTCTGTTTGTCTGCTAATACAGCCAGGGGCTGCCAGCTAGTTACCCAGTCTGGTTAATTAACCCCCGGAGGGCTGGAGCCGAGCCGAGGCTGCGATCTGGAGAGGCCTACTGGGCTCAATCACCACCACAAACTCAACACTGTATACGGCATAAAAGTGTTGTAGTAAACAGATTGTCTCCCCCCCGGGGAGCTCTTAATCAAACCACAGCGCATACATGAAGGTGTGTGCGCACAAAACGGAGAGGAAGGGTGTAAACGTGGTTAAACGGGCCGCCGGCTTCAACCCGCCCGTGACATTTGAGCTCCGCCGCCAGAAACGCCGCCTCTCCCAACGACGGGAGGAAATCACCAGATATTCCCCAGGATTCGGCTTTGTTTCTAATTACATGCTTCACCTTGTATGGTATTGTTTGTCGAAGAGTCTGCATAATGCAATTAGGGCAATTCCGGTGATCTATGTTTTGTCATTTAGCACAGACTGTGATCATTAGCAGTCTGCGCTAATGTAACCATTCTCCCATTTTAAGCTGATGTTACAGAAGTTGTGCATAATCCGTGGTGATTTCCTCGCCGTTTCTGACAATATGCAGGGTCCCCCCCCCCCCTCCTCTTCTAATTCAATTGCGGAGATGGACGATTAAGTTTGATGTGTACATGATAAGCGTATGATTACTATTGGTGCATTATGTGGCTGTTGGGCAATTTAAACCTCAAAACTGCTTTTTTTTTTGGTTGGAAAAATATAAGATTAAAGACACAAATGCAAATAAGACGACTTACTTCATTGTCTGACTGATTAACAAAGATACAAATTCTGCTTTTCGGGAACAATACTGTGTGTGCAGGCGCTGGAAAAAGTGCCTGCATATAATTACAGCCAATAAATCTCTGAGATTAGCAGCCCGCTAAATGCTAAATGAGAGCCAGTGTAATCATATCACTTCAGCCAGATCTTCAAGACTATAGAGCATCTTCCTCCCAAGAACTGATGGCATTTCTAACATCTAGATTACAGAGAAAATCATCTTTATGATTAGCAGCAGTGAAACAAGTTAAAAAGTGCTCATTATTCTACATTCAGCTTGAGCTGACAAGTGATTTCATTCCACATTAGCTGATGCTCAGTGGCGCTAAGTGGAAGCTTGGAGATGCAAAGTGGAAAGAAGAGTTGTGGTAAATGAAAATTAAATATTTTTCAAGTAACTGCATTGTTCAGTGCCGGGTGTTGGTGAGTACTCACTCGATGAAAGGGTGTCATCGTCACCCTGATGTGTATTTACGAGGAATAAGGTGCAACGCGGTGGAGTGACGCGACGGCGTGGAGCCATAATGCAGCCCTTTGCTCTTTTATATCTCCTGTATAGTAGCACATTATTAACAGAGAGCTTAAAACACCCAGAGGGACACTTGGGTTTTATTTCTAAATGGTGGTAACGAAAAAAAATACCGAAGGCAGCAATCACAGCACAAGGGCAGAACATTCGTCATACACAGGCTTTCTTGTAAATCACGACAAGGTCTCGACCCCAAATTACTCAGAATGCAGCCTGAAAATAAATAATTATGGTCCAATTTTGTGACGCGAGGTGAGGCGACTGTGAGTGGTGTGGACGGAGGGGAAGGACAATATCGGGTCCGGTCATGTAAAGGCCAAAATGTCCAGGAGACGAGAAACGACAGGAAGTCGTTGAGTTGACGAACTCTGGCTTCTTTCCTCGTTTCAAACACATGCACCTTGAACATTTACGATGCAAAGGACTTTTCTGAGCACGTGGTCCTGCCTTCAACACGTCAGTAGAGGCTCCCTGCAGCGTTCACTAAATCATATGCAAATTATACTTTTCTTGTCTTTTTCTTTGTAATGTCGCTTTATTTATGCTTCATTTTAAATAAGATAGATAGATAGATAGATAGATAGATAGATAGATAGATAGATAGATAGATAGATAGATAGATAGATAGATAGATAGATAGATAGATAGATAGATAGATAGATAGATAGATAGATAGATAGATAGATAGATAGATAGATAGATAGATAGATAGATAGATAGATAGATAGATAGATAGATAGATCGATCTTATATATACACAAACACTTCATGAAAATGTATTTAATGGGAAGTTTGTAAAAATTATTAAAGCGGTGAACATTTTTTTTAATTTAAAATATTTAATCTGGAAATTTGATTTTGCAAATGATACTTTTCTTGTCTTTTTATTTGTAATGTCGCTTTATTTATGCTTCATTTTAAATAAGATTGACAGACAGACAGACAGACAGACAGACAGACAGACAGACAGACAGACAGACAGACAGACAGACAGACAGACAGACAGACAGACAGACAGACAGATAGATAGATAGATAGATAGATAGATAGATAGATAGATAGATAGATAGATAGATAGATACATAGATAGATAGATAGATATTATATATATACAAACACTTCATGAAAATGTATTTGATGGGAAGTTTGCAAAAATTATTAAAGCGTTGGAAAAAATATTTTCATTAAAAATATTGAATCTGGAAATTTGATTTTGCAGTAGAAAGTATGTATTTTTGTTGCAGATGACTGGAAGGCTCTCATACGTTTCACTTTGACGAACGTGATGTGAAGCGACGACGGCGGAGGGCGGCTGTGACGTGAAGCCGAGCCGAGGCCGAGATCAGCCGGCTCGTCCTCTCATCCCCGAAACTGCCAGAGCGGTTTTTTTAAGAAGAGGAATTATCTGGCTCAACTGGCCCCCCCCGTTTTCAAATATGTCTGAAATCTGTGTTACAACACGGCGGTCCGGGAAGAGGGACGATAAGAGCCAGCGAGGCTGCTTGGTGGCGTGAAATGGGGATACATGACAAGTCAACACGAGCCGGCTTCCAGAGTGTCCTCCACAAAATGAGGCCAGAGAAAAAAACCTTTCAAGTTTGATGATGTGCACCTGCATTGAAGTGGACTTTTGAAGTGAGCGCCACTCGAGCGCCGTGTATGATTTTTGTCCGCTATCGTGGCTTCATTTCACGCTGTGCCGCGGAGATTCTGGTTCTACATGGAGGAGCAGAGGAGGAGCAGCAGCAACGTGGCGTCTAACCGGCAAAGTGCAGGATCGACTCCTGCTGGAGCGCCAGCGTTCTCCGCCGGACGGCTGCGCAGTGGATTGCAAGGGTTGATCAGAAAATAATGAATGGTTCGACGTAGGCCTCTCGGTATTTGTTGCATCTTCACTCAAAATGCAAAAAACGAGCAAAGCCTGTCGATGAAGGAGTTTTATTTGGAGGAGATGTTTTATGTGCGCTGAATAACTGAGAACATGCGAGCTATTTAAAACCAAACAAAATTCAACATGTGGGCGGTTAAAGCTGGAGCTACGCCGTCGCTCCGTGCTGGCAACGGGAGTTTATTAAAAACAAGAATAATGCAGTTATACTATAATTATTTCTTTCTTTCTTTTTTTTTTTTTGTGGGTCATTTCACTGTATTTTGCGCCACAAAGTTTCATTAAATATGGCTGAATTTTCCGATTGGAGTCATTTTCAGTAGTAATTGTTTGACATTTTCTTCATGTACACTCTGCGGCACAACAAACAAACACTTTAAAGTTTAAATTCCAAAGGTTATTATGGCCACACATTACCGTCCTTCTCAAGATGAAGTTTGGCTGCTTGCGGTGGACACGCCTGACTAATGTGCTAAATCACGTCTTGTTATCTTATTGCTTTCACTTACCGTATTTTCTGCCCTATAAGGCGCACCAGATTATAAGGCACACCTACATTGATTGACATAATTTACAACTTCATTCATATATAAGGCACACCACCCTATAAGGTGCATGCAATAGACCAGTGGTCATAACCTTTATAGCTCAAAGCCATTAGGATACATTTTCCCCTTATTCTAACACCCAGAGAGGTGCACACACTTTATTTTGATAGTCCTACCTGCAGCCTATGCCAGGAGGACACTACACACAAAACCTTCTTCACTACTGGTTGACAACTTACAACTACCGGTAATAATAATAATAATAATAAACTAAACTACATGAACTAAGCAACAAAAACACAACACAATTATTACCGACACCACAAACCAAATATAACCCCCCAATAATTGCATTTAAAACACCACAAACAGCTGCAATGAATTATGGGAGTTTCTATCGGCTGCACTGAGGAGCTCAGGTTGAATTTGTCGCTGCAAGGCATGATGTCCCATCATGCCTTGCAGCGACAAATTCATGTTTTGTGTTGTTGGAGGTTATTGTGGGTCGTTGTTGGGCTTGGTGTTGTGTTGATTGTGTTTATGTGTTTTTGTTCCCCAGTTTAGGGAGTCATTATTTCATCTAGTTTATTTTGGTTTGTTAGAATGTTGGTGTGCAACCATGAGTGATGAAGGTGTTGTGTGGAGTGTCGTCCGCTCTGAAGATCTGGTTGCTAAGTTAGAGTTGTCAAAATAAAAGCTTCTGGTTGTTCAGCTGTCAAATAGCAGTCTTGAGTAGAACAATCGTCCATATATAAGGCACACTGGGCTATAAGGCGCACTGGCAGCTTTTGAGAAAATTTGAGGTATTTAGGTGCGCCTTATAGGGCGGAAAATACGGTACATGTACAAAGTGTGGGGAAATATTGCGTATTGAATATTGTGCAGCATGTATGCATTTGACTCCACGCAGTCGGCTCTTCAAATGATTAAATCACAGCGACTTCCTGATGACTTACTGTGTCACTGTGTAATAATAAACTAAGAGTGTGAGGAGCCACGTTGCCTGTGATCAGACGACGAACTACAGAGTCGAAACGACTGAAAGAGGAAGAACGTATCAATCAGAGGGTGATGACTCATGGAGCTTCCTCACCTTCCTCTTCTTCCTCTCTCGGCATATTGTGTACTCCTTCCAGCCGAGAGCCAGGAGTCACCAATGTTTGCGCCGCAGGAAGCCGTCACTTGTGTGCACACAAATGTTATTTCTGGATGTTTGCTGAACCACAGACGCTCTCCTGTTTTTATTTGTTGAGAGGACAGGAAGCCGGAGTCGGCGTGGGGAGTAAAATCCACTACAATACCTTGGTATTGTACAATAATCCGGGACTTATTTTCCACCTTCTCTTTTACCTTTAATATAATGTGCCTATATGATAAACAACAACCCCGAAGGTTCTAAAAGGTCAGATAATATCCTCTTCCTGTGGGTTGGAGAGTCAATATGGAGGCACTGGTTGTGTTAAACAAGTTGTAAATCTCTGTCTTTAGAATCAGAATCAGCTTTATTGGCCGGGTTTGTTTAACACACAAGGAATTTCACTTCGGTAGACTGTGCTCTCATTGTACAAATGTATTGTTAAACATAACAATAACCCAAAATATTAAATTACATTTAAAAGACTAAATAAGATAAAAGTGCAAAAGGATGATGACGTGCACATGAGGTAGTTAAATTTCAGTATTTACATCATAGAGTGTGCGTAGATGTTCATTTAAACTAAATAATATACGTACATGTACATTGACAGTGACAGTTTAGTTCCAGGGTTATTCCACAGTGGCCGGTCTGACGTTCTGTGACACCAGTGTTGTCAAACACATTTTAGTTCAGGGGCCGCATGCAGCACAGCCTCATCGCCGCACAGTCGGACTGCTAAAATAGACCCATAATGACATTTTAATATACATTTTAAAGTTCTTCATCACTGGGTGTAGAGTTTACATGAGGAAAATGTTGATATTTTCACCAAAAAACAACTATTACTTACATAAAACTACAATTTCAACATGAAGCCAATTATAATGAAACATTGTGGTGTAAAATTCTGTGATATGTCAAAAAAAACAGCAAAAAAAAACTTCTCCGGTCACTGTTGCATTATAGGTCTTTTTACAAACTCACCCTGACAGCATGACTGAGGCTGAATGCTTAATTTGATGGCAGCATCATCAACTTCTCAGCTCAGGTTTCAGTGTTGCATTGTGACTCTTGAGAAATTCGTTAAAAGAAATTGGTATTTTTTTTTATTTTACAACTTCTTGGGGGCTTGTTGAGCCACACTGGAGCCTCTTGTGGGACACGTTTGTCCGCAGGCCACTGCTTTGACTCCCAACACCCATAAATTCTTACATCTACAACATAGAAAATAACATTAAATCCAATTAGAAACATTTTAATCGGATTAAACTGTAGTCACATTGTTAGATTTAAAC
Organism: Blennius ocellaris; assembly: GCF_963422515.1. NCBI lineage: Eukaryota > Metazoa > Chordata > Actinopteri > Blenniiformes > Blenniidae > Blennius > Blennius ocellaris. Next base: position 1,648,528 of record NC_137658.1, on the reverse strand, counting down.
AAGATGTGTTGCAAACTTTCCCCCCCCGAATGGCGTAATGTACTGTAAATGTCTGTTATCAGTTATCTTGCCGAATGAAACCATTATCTACAGAACAAACACATTTCATCTGTGAAAGCTTCAGATGCTTATCAGCCCCTCCCATGTTTTGTGTGCGCGCTCTCCCTATGAATCATATCAGATGGGAGAAATAACATCTCGTATTTCAAGGGCAAAACAAGCAGCGTGCAGCAGAAATGATCTGCCCGCCTCACTTTTAGAAAAAAAAAGAAAGAAAAAAAAAAAACCCACATGAGACAGTAGCGATGGCAAAGTTTAGTCTTTCATTTGGATTTCTTTGCGAGTACACGAGGACGTCGATCTACCCGGGAGATTTCATGTGAGCTCAAAGTTACAGCCACGGCAGACGTACCCGGAGAGGAACTTGTTTTCGCATTAGCAATTATAAAGGTGACATGTCTCACTTTCATATTCGTCATGAGAGGTTTCAAAAATTCAGCGCAACCGAATTCACTCCTGAAGCGAAGCAGCCATCGGGGCTCGGCCCGGGCGTGAAAGACACTTCCTCCCAATGCCAGGGCATCGCGAGACACAACTCTCGAGGAGGGAAGTGAGAAGGCAGAATCGGAGGTGGATAAATCTCCTCCGAAGACAAAGATCCAAACGAGACGCACAAACGGATTCAACTTCACCAAACGACACATACTTTGCTCATTTCCTTCAAGACTCAGATTCACTCAGAGTCGCTGAAAAAGATTTAGTAGTTTCCATGTTGGGCCACTAGCGGGTGCCATTTGCTCTTTTTCGTAATGAAGCCAATCTGCTATAAATTCAGATTCATTTTATTTGCCATTTGCAGTAAAACCACATTGGAATACATTTGTAAAAGTCCCCAGTGTGCCCAAGACGGGTACAGCCATAAAACAGCATTAATTAAAAGTACATAAATAAAACAAAATAAAAATACAGAAATAAAACAAACAGAACGGTAAACAATTGACACTGTGAAATCGATCGACTGAAACAGTTTCAATAAAAGTGCAAGATCATTCATAAAAGTGCTCTGTTTAGACTGATAACAGCTTGTGGAAAGAAGCTGCTCGCATATCGAGATGTCCTGCATCTCAGCGAACGACATCTTCTGCCAGAAGGAAGAAGCTGGAACAAGGCTTTTCCAGGGTGGCCAGAAGAGTCATTGATTATTCCAAGTCCTCGGTTTAAAAGTCTGGATTTATAAAGAACTTCCAGAACAGGAAGCTCACAGCCCACAGTCCTCTTTGCAGAGCGGAGCACCTTGTTTAGAGCTTATCAGCAATGGGAGAACACCGACGTTCTAGTGGGCAGACCACTAAGTAAGACTGTTACCACGGTGACTGTCAAAGTAAAAGTACCAAGTGCAGAGGTAAAAATCCTTTCACTGGCAACGATATAATTCCTGAGCATCTCAGACCATTTAGTGGTTTTAAATATACGAGTATATAAGAACTAAAACATCACTGAAGTTTGTCTGTCACGGATCACAAAGCGCCGTCGGCTGCGACGCCTGTGATGTTTTTCTATTTGATGATAAAAGTCTGATGTGGAAATTATTGATCTGGCATTTCTGTTCACTTTAAATCAACTCCGTAATGATTACTGACCTGTTTATTTCCACTGGGGAGCAATTTGTGAAAGTCAACCTTGCATGTCTGATTTGTTTTCTTCTTTAATTGTTTGTGATGAGAATATATTGCTTTTGTTTATTTGCCTGCTCAGAAGTTGTCAAAATGTAGATTCGCACATGTCGAAGAACACCGTGAAAATACAGTTCTGAGACGCGAGAGCCGACTCTGTTATGCTATTTCAGTTCAAATCCATTAAAACTGGGAAAACTGAGAATAAGTAGTAAAATAATTATCCAACAGAAGCATAAGTAAAATAGTCCAGTTCGCTTTGAAGCTAAACGCTGAGCACTGCTTCTTTTTTATCCTGCTTTGTCTCACAAGAGATCATCGAGGCTCGAGTTGCTTGTCGTCAGTACGCGATTCTCACCGCTTCAAAAGTAAAACAAAGGAAACTGACTTCTGAATATCACACATGGAGCCGCATGAGCCAACGCCAGAACAGATTTCTCATGTTGGGGGGGGGGGGAAGAAAGCAGCTCGGGTCAGAAAACCAGATGATCAAACACTCCAAGTTGTTTTCCAGTGAAGATATTGGAGCAGGACGGCCATGCTGAGCAGTGAATAATGTGTGGAACCTCTGAAAGATGCTCATTTGCCTTGTAGCTGATGAGAACGGAGCCACGGAGAGGGTCGTTCTGAAAGCTCTGAGATTGTACTCATTTTCTGTAGTAATTGTTTTTTGGGGGGGGGGTTTTTGGGGGCAAAAATATAGAAATTGTATTTTTTAATTTTCTTTATTCATTTGGATGGGACAGTGCATATTAATGAACGTACAATCTCAGTCATTTACATGAGTTTGCAGTAAATAAGCTGGATTTCCATCCATCGTACCAAACATGAAAGGAAAAAACATACAGGGTTACACACACACACACACACACACACACACACACACACACACACACACACACACACACACACACACACACACACACACACACACACACACACACACACACACACACACACACACACACACACACACACACACACACACACACACACACACACACACACACACACACAAATAAATTGTACTTCATCACAAATACTCTGCACTACAAGTAAAAAAACCTTGAAATCTTAAGATTATTAGCATTAGTTTATGGGTTCAAGGTGAAATCAGGCTGAAATTAAAATGTTTGACGCCCTGTTGTAAGTTGTTCATGAAAAAACCTGACAACTTCTGTCACTCTGCTGTTTTATCAAAACTTTGATGGATAATCAACTGTTTGGGCTCTACGACACTCACATTCTGCACAACCTGTGCTACGCTGCACATTTGAGTGCATTTTCTTTTAGACGATTTACAGAAACGAACGAATCGGTTGGAAATGGCGCCGCTTCTGCGTCGGTTCACTTGGTGATGCAGCGACTGGACGGAGTGCTGAGACTTGGAGGAAGTTATCGATCATATCGGAGTGTCCAATCGGCAATGCATGAATTAATACATAGTAATACACAATGCGATTGGCTACAGATTCAAAGGTTGAGGCACGGAGTGAAATATCTTATGATAAAGTTTGGAAATAAGTCGTGAAGTGCAATAGCAGCAGGGTCACTGCTGAAAGACGGGCTGATTTACACGTGTTAAAAAACAATCAGACAAACAGTTTGCGTTGTACCTGAATCAGTATCGGTATTTTGGGTATTCTGGTATTCATGTGTTATTCATTAAAACAAAGACGATAGCGTGTAAGTAGAATTTGAACATTAGTTTTGTACCCACTTTCATACAAACTGTTATCGTCGAACAGATCAGGAAGGTAATTGGAAAATAAAAAATTTAAAAATTTAATAAAAGACCAAATCAAAAGAAAGAAAGAATGTCCGTCTCTGCATTTTAGCAGCTTTTTAACTCTCGACTTAAGGCGAGAGAGCAACCCGTCAACTCCCCACATTGCCTTTGTGTATTTTACCGGCTCGTGCAAACACACACAGGCTGACATACGCGGGGAGCAGCATGAAGTCGAGTGTTTCAGCGCTGCAGTTTTTAGCCCCTTCTATCCTCACTTTGCAGCGGCGTGGCGGAGCTATCACGGCCCACACAGCCAGTTTCAATAATGTAGTCCTGCATGCCTAACTTGTCATTTCCAGGTGGATGTTTTCCACAAGCGAGAGGTAGAAATGACTCTCCTCTCTCCCTGTGGTATTCTGTCCCCCGGGAGATATCCTGCTTCTTTCCAACTTTAAAAAAAAACATATTTATGTGACTTTCAACAAGCAGCTGTCTTACAATGCTGCACAGCCTTTGTACAAGGCCTGCAGATTTGCTCTTTCCACTGCTTTCATTGGATCACGACTTCCATCACCGGGCTGCTGGCCGGAGCTTCTGTCACCTCGGGGCAGGACCAGTGTGACGCTCTCGTTATTTGACTCTTTCATCGACTTGTCGACCATTACAGCCTCGGCCGGGCCGCCGCAGTCCATCGCCTCGCTCTCCACTTCCCCGCCGAGGCGAACCGCTCAGCCTTTACACCCATTCGCTTCCAAGACTATGGGGTTGTATATTTGTGCCAAAATTCTGAGCGAGCGATGGGGAAATTTGAGCGCAAAAAAAATAATTGTGCAAGCGCACTTATAGCATTTTTAAGGAAATATTTAAATTGCGCAAAGACAAACTTGAGATTGCGCGCTCAAAAATCATTTCTGCGCTCAGATTCTTCCTCTGCGCTCTCAACCTCTCTCTCTCTCTCGCTCGCTCAAATCTCTCCACGTCCGCGCTCAAGTCCTGCTGTGCGCTCGCTCAAAATGTGCAAAGCCCAAATGTGACAGACACAAGTTGTCCACCAATCACAGAAATTTGGGGCGGGCGTTGAATTCTGATTGGTTGCTTCGGTTTCTGGAAGTGCCTCATAACCGACAAAGAAGAAGAGGGAAAAACAAACTGCGAGGGAAAACAGAAATAAGGAAAACTAAAGATAATGATCCTGGATTACAACATGTTTTCCCTCGCAGTTTGTTTTTCCCTCTTCTTCTTCGTTGGTTATGAGGCACTTCCAGAATCCGAAGTAACCAATCAGAATTCAACGCCCGCCCCAAATTTCTGTGATTGGTGGACAACTTGTGTCTGTCACATTTGGGCTTTGGACATTTTGAGCGAGCGCACAGCAGGACTTGAGCGGAGGTGGAGAGATTTGAGCGAGCGACAGAGAGAGAGAGCGAGAGAGGTTGAGCGAGCAGAGGAAGAATCTGAGCGCAGAAATGATTTTTGAGCGCAATCTCAAGTTTGTCTTTGCGCAATTTAAATATTTCCTCAAAATGCTATTAGTGTTGCTTGCACAATTATTTTTTTTGCGCTCAAATTTTCCCCTCGCTCGCTCACAATTTTGGCACAAATATAGAAACCCAATACAAGATGGGTTCCCCTCTCAGTCAGAACAACAAGGTCCCAGTTATTTCTAAAAACTGTCCAGAATGGCACACGCACTTTGTTTCTCCTCTCCCTCTCTTTAAGATGCCGCGAGGCTTTTCTCCGCCACTCGGGGAGTTTTAAAGCTGTGGATTCCAGCTCTCTGTCTGCCGCTCGGATCATAACATATTGTAATGTAAAGCCCGATAAAACGAGCCTCAATTTGGCTGTCTTAGTGGCTGAATGTGACTCCATCAGTTGTGGCGGCGAACGCCGCGCCACATTCTCTCTCAGAGATGAGATTAGGCCTCCGCCTGAAAGACGTGCTCATCCAGCCGCGGCCCTTCGTCGATATATGTCACCGCGACATGAGGGAAAGTTAAGAAGCCTGCCGGTGTCGAGAAGTTTTGTTGTGAGCGCACGTCTCCAAACACTCCATCGCACGGAGGAATCTCACAAAGAGAGAAGAAAAAAGGGGTATTTTCCCCCATTGAGGTGAGCAGATAAAGAGGCGGAGGATGAATCGAAGCCCGGGTTCCGCAGCTGTGACTCGACTATTTAAACAATGGAGAAGTCGACTTGCGGATTTTCAAGCTTCCGCTTGAACCGTCGTCGTTTCACCGAACCGAGCGAAACAAGCACATTATTCACAGTAGGTAGGCAGTGTGGGATAAATGTTTTAAATCAATATGCTAATTTACTCCGGAGAGTGAAAAAGATCAGCAGTGTTTTATCAAGATGAATATAACGGCAGAATGTGTGACACACGTGGATTTTAGATGTGGAAAGTTTTGACTGTGAGCAGAGGGACTTTGTGAAGTGTGAGTTTTACACCAGTGACTGATTACTACTGCTAAATACTGGAAGGGATACAGTTACAAGCATTGCACTCGTAACTTCGGAAAACAGTTTTAGAACTGCCTTCTGTTCCGATGAATACATTGCTAGCCAAATATGTAGTGGTCATGGTTACTATTTTACTCACCTCCAGTTTACTGGAAGAAGGACCAGTGAGTCAATATTGATAAAATAAAGAAAATGTCTATTAGGAACATAGTTGACAGGCTGTATTTTACAGTGCTTTTGATAAATTAGCTGCGTCGCATTTCTTTTCTTAGCTTTTGCACATTTTGAGCATCTTCCACCTTTAGATTGAAGAACTTGAGCCCAATTTAATCTCGAGTCGCCCAGACCAGTAAACTTGTGTCATATTAACCTGTAGATGTAAACGTGAAAGTTTTTCTTTGTTATATCACAGAGTATAGGCAAGGGAAACTTTATTTTTTTGTAAAAACCAAACAATTGCCACGGTTAATTACTACATTCTCAATGTAAAGTACATTTTAGTGAAACCTCCCGGTGCAAAATACAGTGAAATGTCCCAAAACAACTGTTGCATTGTGGGTGTTCTTACAAACTCACCCAGACGGCGTGGCTTTGAGGCCAGCCTGATAGCAACCAGCTAGCTAGCTTTCATGGCGGTTCACCGACGTCTCAGCTCGGGTCTCAGTGTTGTATTGATTCCACTGCTCTTAAGAGATTTGTTTAAAACAATGTTTTTTTTTATATTTTCTTGGTGCGTTGGCGGCCGGATTGGAGCCTCATGCGACTCGGTTTTATTCCACAGGCTTCGTGTTTGGAAACGCAGCGCTAAAGCATCACTCCAAGACGCCAAATTATAATATTCTTTCTTTATTAGTGGCTACACATAATTTATTATTATTAAATTGTTCCTAATGACTTTATGAATCGTCACTTGAAATGAACCTTCCTTTTCTCTTTTCTTTTTTTTTTTAAGAGATGTAAATAAATGTACAATAAGATAGACACTGGGTCTCTTTAAATCAGGACTGATATTGAGATTTAAATCATATATATTCGTTTCCAGCACTCGTGATGGGCAATTACTTTAACAAACAAAGAAGAATGACAGCAACGTAACCTCCGCTCCACGTGTGACGTATTGGACAGATCCGTTGAAAATTAATTCCATTTTTCCCTATTAGTGTGCTCAGTGTCTCCTCATTAAATCAGCGCGTCGGTTCCATTCGCTGTTTTATGACTGACTGTGGAAGCAGAACAAAACAACAAAATATAACCCGCCGAGATAACAAAATGTTAGAAAAACATCATGTTCAGGTGCTGTTAGCACTCGCTGGCATTTATGTGATTAGTCGACGTTGAAATTATCTGCCTGAGAGCCGCGCCCTGCCTTAAAGATCTTCCCCCGTTCAATTTACCGGCGTGTTGCCCTCGCCCCCCCCCACCTCCACGTTAACTATTTTTCCGGAGCGGTGTGTGACTCCTGCTTTCTCGGTGGGTAAGGACGCTCTACAGGGCAGCAGAACATGGGTGACCATCGCCTCCCGCCCAACTCTGCCGCTTCACTTAGCTCCATTTAATTAAGTCCAACCAGCCCTGCTCCTCCAGCGATGTCTGCCGAGGACGGCCCACTGGGGCTTTCCGGTGGAGCCGTGGACGCGAATACAAAACCAGGACTTCAAGCCGAAAACAGAATGACAAGCCGGTGATACCGCAGCTTGTGAAATGCATAGAAAGAAATACTTTTTTTTTTTTTTTTTTTGTTGGTGCTCTCGGGCCAAAACCTTTGTCTCCACGCACCCAAGTCTTTATTCGACCCGCTCCGATTCTTCACTCCTGCACTTAATTAGGCCCTACAGTTAAACAATGCTCTCAGCTTCAGGGGGTCTCACTTTAACATAATGTAAAAAAAAAGAAAAAAAAGTAGAGGCAAGATAGGGGAGGCCTCAAAAGAAAAAAAAAAAAAAAGCAGTTTGCTGACACAGCATAATTCAGCCCTGAATCTGTGGCTCCCCTCATGGGTGGAAACCAGCTGACAACTCAGGCCCATACCGGCCTGGATAATTTATATAATACACGTCTGACATAGCAGGGTGGTCTAATGCTCTATTTAAAGACATGTGAGAGTGGCGTCTCCATTTAGAATGACTGCGTCTGCCCGTTCTGGCCTCCTTCTTCCCGGATGGCGAGTGATCGGCGAGGACTCCTCCACAACCGTGTCAGCAACCACTTGACAAATGTACTCGGGGCCCCGCAAACTGCTGCTACAAGCACAAACATATCTGGACTATTTATCTTCCTGCAGGGAAAACTTATCAGAATATGAAAGCATATCAACGGCGACCATTTTGTTTGGAATCAAACCCGACGACAGCGGCCAGACGTCGGGCAGATGACAGATGGCGAAATGTGAGGGGGAAACTGAAAATGGCAATTTCACACTGAAATTATTTCATGTTTAATATCCGCTTGGTTTCCTCCCAGCTATTCACATTTCAGTTGTGAGGAAACAATTCTGATGTGCCTTGAAACAAACCCGGAGACACATGACCAAATCAAACCCAGTGGAAAATAGACTTTCTCGGAAAATCCTCGTTTCTTCAGATTCATTAAGAAAAACAAAAATATCACTGGGTTGGACTTCATGTGTTGCAACTAAAGGCTCTCGCGTGCGTATCTGTCTGTATTGGTTTTACATTCCGTCACTCTGCGCTCACGCCGCATCCTGGAAGGTGCATATAAAGACATGCTGAATTCATTAATTCCCAGCCTTTCAGAAAAAAATGTACTTTACACACAGGGGACAGTTACATGTTAGATCTCCTGCTTCTTTTGTTAACGTCTCCTTTCCTCTGGTGAATCTAATTCGACTTTTTCAGAACTGTTCCCAAGGTGGAACTTTTCGAAAACGATCCAACTCTGTCTCTGTGAAGATGGCAGAAAGGCTGCTGAAACAAAAAATATTTATTCATTCAAATCCCCCCCCCAAAAACATCAGTCTTACTCCCGATTACATTTTCATTGTGATTTCTCGCTGAGAAAAGCTGCGTGTTGGAAATATCCTCCCTTTGTCTTCTTCACCAATCAAAATCGGGATGTTCCTGCTTTTTATGATACTGACTAAGTCCAAGCAAATATATGGAGAAAAAAAAAAAAAAATGAAAGTACAAAGTGCAGTGAATCTGATTTGAATCTAATAATGATGTTTAACCCTCATAGCGGCTGCGATGTGAAGTATGTGACGCTGTTACCGAGCGATCCCACCATCAGGTCGGGGCTCGCTTGTTTTGCAAAAACGACTGGAAAATATCTTTAAGGGTGCAGATGGATGTTGGATGTTGTTAAATGTGGACAGGCAGAGGTTAATGGGTTTTTTTTTTCTTCTTTTTTTCATTTTTCAGTCATTGTGCAGAAGCTAATTTATTCGCCTGTTGGCCGCAGCTTTGAATTCCCTGTGAAGTCAAACGACTTCCTTCTATTCAAGTCTCCACAAGAAGACAATCAGTTTCGTTTTATTTTGTCAGGTACATCGAAGGTTCAATGCGTTGACATTTTACAGCTTTGTTTTACATTTTTTTTCCTGCGATATAATACCATCTGTTCAGATTTTTGCTACGTTTGTCATTTCAGATTAATACTAGTCTATAGACTGTGTGTCTCAATGACCCATCCAGATTGCCATGTTCTTTTCGTGATCTATTATTTATACGAATTCAGATATTCCCTGAATGAACTATTGTATTAAGATTGATCCTATTGGATTTTATTGCGTTACCACTGGGCATTATTTTTAATCTGACAGTGGCACGGGGTCAGGTCCCTCTCCGACCCTTAAATCTGGAGCTTTCCCTGATTCCCTGACTGAGCTGTTCCTACGTCCACTGTCACTGCGTCAATGTACAGTATCCAGCCAGAGGCCCCATTTTTCACTCTGTCTGCTCTCAGCGAGCAGCTCGAAGCCTTGCTGAGCACATTAATCCTCTGGGATGGAGCCCTTTAGAATCATTTATTCACAGTCGGGGGTAAAGCGCAGACGAGTCAGAGGTCAGCACTTGGTCATTCATATCGCCGTAACCCGAGGACTTTTCCATCAACGTACACTCTCCATCTGGGTGTGAGACCACAGAGGTCGAGTCACACAGTGCTGCAAGCGCTGCTTTCTGCAATTTTCTGGTCACTGGTTTATCATAAAAAAAAAAACAACAACAAAATAAAACAGAAGAATGTGGAGATATTTTTGGACACTACTTCTGATGCAAATTGATTCTATTGACAGTACAACATGCAAAGTATGTTGCGTCTAGAATGCAGTTCTAGATGAAAGAAGAATGAGGAACAGATTTGGTAGAAGTGAACACAGTCCCCCGCTCGCTAACCAAGTGGGAGCGGTCCCTAAGTTGCTGGTGTTGTACAAACTATGTTTCTCCTCCTTCCAATATTTCAGCAGAACATAAATTTACAGTCTGATGAAACATTATTGATGGACTTCTTTTGTTGGGAAAATATAAGCTACACTGTAATAAATGGAGGAATAAGAAGCCCTCCTTCAAACCGTTTTAAAAAATGAGTTTATGCTCTATTTTTCGTCTCTAAAAAAAAATGTCAAGTGCTGTTTCAATGTATTTCAATGTAAAATTTCAATGTAAAAAAAAATCCCAGATTAATATGTTTGTGATTATCAACCTGCATTTGCGTTTACGCACATTTGACTGCTTCCCCCCTTGTATTTCTGTTTTTTTGTTTGCTATATTCTCATTGTGATTGATGATTGCTTACGTAGCCACCACTAGAGTTTGTAAATGTTCTTGTTTAATAATAATAATAAAAAATGTACAGTCTGTCTTACTTTAGTTAATCTCATTACTAATTAACAAATAAACCGCGGACAGAGCTCATGCTCTCTTAACTCCCTGCTGACGCATAATGTCACGCAATACTCGCCGGGTTGTATCGGGGATCTTTCACAAGTACAAGTACTCACTGCAGTATTATTGGAATACTGAAATCGATATCGGTTCATTTCTGATGACGGTAATATGTAATGAATGCTGCTCTGCTTTGTATTCCTTTCGTTTTAAAAGACATTCGTACAATATTTCTTTTCGATCTGGTTTTCTGGTAAAAGAGTTCCAATTACATGTCCCCCGGGGAAAGAAATTGTATCTGCTCCTCCTGTGGTAAAAATGACCTTCCTTCAATCACCCTGAACAAATCGCACCCTGGTAGTTTGTCTATGGAAAGATAACTGAATAATACAAATAAATAGAAAAACGTATATCGAAGAGAAAAAACGCTGCGTTCACTGACGGCTGGGAGGGCGTGTGCGTGAGGCCCGGCTGTAAACATGAAAAAAGCCTGGAGCAATAAGTGAATATCCATAGGCGTGCAATCAAATTTCTTCTTCAGGTCAAGCACTGTAGTGCACGATAACTCCCAGGCTCCGCGAGCTGAGCATTGTTCACTGCCAGGAAATGGCCTGTTCATGAATGAGAAAACAATAACAGCACGACACAAAGGCAGAATATTTAAATAGCCCCAAGAAGAATTCACATGATTTCACATAATTACTACCCATGATTGTCTATTCAACATGGGAGCAAATAACTGCTCCTGGCAGAACATAAGGGGGAATTAAATGTTGAGTTTTTCTTCATAAAAACTCGATTTTCTTACGCACAATTCCTTCTGTAATGACTGTGGGCCACTAAAACACCGACTTTTTCTTCCAGTAACCATTTGCGAAGTTTGAAAAGTTACCGTTGGGCTTTTAGAATTATTTATCGATAGAAATAATGCCACATTCACTCCCAGCATGTCATGATAGTAACTGGTGCCAAATGGTGCTAAACCGATCCAAAGCCTCCTCTCGGTGAAAGTCCTATTGGGACCGATGGAAGGACGGATGACGAGGAGGAGAACGAGGCTGGAAGGCCTTCCGCGGGCGTCCTGCCATTTCATGGTTTCACACGTACTTTGCGCCGAGAAGTTTCACAGCGAGATGAGACACACAACTCAGCATTCCTGTTGACAAAGTCAGCAGCGCCGCTTTTGGGATTCTGTTTCATCCTCCTTTCACGCGGCTGTGCAGTGGGAGCTCCATCTCCACCCATCTTTCATTTTCTCTTTGTTTGTGCTTTCATTACAACAACTCATCTTCATGTACTCTGGGTAATTTGCCATTTGTGAATGCCGACGGGCCCATAAAGCAGACACATCGATGGAAATAGACAATGATAACTATGGCTGGGATTCTATCCTTGGTGCACATAAAAGGATATGTTTCTTCCTTAAAGTAATCCTAACTGCATCTGTGCTTCAAAATGAGTGAAGGAATCTTATGGGAAAGGCTTTAAAACCATTCCTTCTGCATGTATATGAGCAATTTGTTTCTTCTTCTTTTTTTTTTCCCCTCACGTTCCCTTTTAAAGTTTCTTTTTTTGAATCCTTGATGGACAAATGAAGGGGGGGGGGGGGGGGGGGGTAAGCAGAAAGAGAGGCAATTTAAATGTGTCTTGGGTGGAATTTGAACTGAGACTGACTCATTTAACCACCACGACTCCAGAGTCTTTGTGTTCCTGCCAGAGATGAGTAATAAAATTAGCAAAAAAAAAAAAAAGACTTGGTGCAGAAGCGGGTAAAAAAAGAAAAGGACTTTAAAAGTCTATCATATCACCAAACACATGAACCAAAAAGCAACTATTTTTATCATTTCTTCCAGGTAAGCTGCAGAGAGAGTGGAGGGCGAGACTGCAGAGGAGTTGAAAGCCCTTCTAGTCAACAGACAATGTGTGATGTTATTTAAAATGTTAAAAAGCGCCGCACATTTATAGGACTTTGGGGTTAAGTGGTTGTGATTCTTAAGTGCCGTGATGAATCCACACAGCCGGTGTCTGACTCTGAGAAGCAGCATAGAAGCGTCTCTCCATACGTGGAACACACATGAATTGTGCTCGGAACTTTAGAACTAATGGTTCGTAGAACAGCCCATCACATCCTCATGGAGAGGCCAGGCCATCTGGAGAATGACGCTCTTTCTGAAAAGTTTTTTTCTGCAGCCACATCTCCGCCTTTGCAATAGCACCTCAGGCAACATCCCCACTCTCCATCTGAGTGCAGCGGGAACCTTAAGTGCCACAGGACTATTTGAAAACCTCAAACGCTCCAATGCTTGCCGTTGTCTCCATGCCACGAGCAATGCCTCATCTAGAAAACCAGTAGACCCTAAAACCTCCATGCAGAGACTTATATAGGGATGCACTGGTGACACTTTGTTAAAGGACGAGTACAAGTAAGACTACTAACTTGCTGATACCAAGTATCGACACGAGTGCTGTCTCAATGCCATTACCGTATTTCCCGCACTATAAGGCGCCTAAATACCTGAAATTTTCTCAAAAGCTGCCAGTGCGCCTTATAACCCGGTGCGCCTTATATATGGAAGAATTGCTCTACTCCAGACTGCTATTTGACAGCTGAACAACCAGAAGCTTTTATTTTGACAACTCTAACTTCGCAACCGGATCTTCAGAGCGGACGACACTCCACACAACACATTCATCACTCATGGTTGCAAACCAACATTCTAACAAACCAAAATAAACTAGATGAAATAATGACTCCCTAAACTGGGGAACAAAAACACATAAACACAATCAACACAACACCAAGCCCAACAACAACCCACAATAACCTCCAACAAACATGATGCCTTGCAGCGACAAATTCATCCTGAGCTCCTCAGTGCAGCCGATAGAAACTCCCATAATTCATTGCAGCTGTTTGTGGCGTTTTAAATGCAATTATTGGGGGTTATATTTGGTTTGTGGTGTCGGTAATAATTGTGTTGTGTTGTGTTTTTGTTGCTTAGTTCATGTAGTTTAGTTTATTACCGGTAGTTGTAAGTTGTCAACCAGCAGTGAAGAAGGTTTTGTGTGTAGTGTCCTCCTGGCATAGGCTGCAGGTAGGACTATCAAAATAAAGTGTGTGCACCTCTCTGGGTGTTAGAATCAGTGGAAAATGTAACCTAATGGCTTTGAGCTATAAAGGTTGCCGACCACTGGTCTATTCCATGCGCCTTATAGGGCGGTGCGCCTTATATATGAATAAAGTTGCAAATTATGTCAATATGGTAAGTCTCATTGATACTCTACAAGCAAACAATAGCTCATGCATTGCTGCGAAATAATTCCACACAGCCTTCACGTCACAGTTCCAACAGCTGTGGTATCTATGCTCTGACCGATATATACTGCAGGCCGAGAGACCGAGCTTGCTGTTAATGAGTGTATCAGTCATTCTTTAGTTACGTGTGTGACCTGAGGCATCGGTAAAGTTGATCTTTCTCATACCGTTATTATACAGCGCGACTGAGCGGTGGGTGTGGGCAAGCAACAATGATTGCACTCACTCAGCTCTCCGCCCCACCATTCAATTGTGTGGAAGTGTCCTTGTATGTGTAGCCGCTCTTGAAGGATATGCTTGTCTGGGCTCTGAGGCTAGGCGTCGGAGGAACAGGCAGCAAGCAGACAATCACAAAGGAGTTGAGTGCGTCCATTAAGCCTTGTCAGTTAGCACGGGCCTTGATTAATTGCCCGCTGCAACGTCGCAAATTAAGGTAGATCTCGAGCCAACACCACCCCACACATAATTAGGTAAGAATAGATTACCAGAGAGGAGGGTGAATACTGGCTTTCCCGTGTCGTGTACTCTGTCTTACATGTAATAAAAAGTGTTCTGCACTGTGTACGTGTGGGCAATAATCGTGTGTGTGTGTGTGTGCACTGATTTTTTTGTGTGCTACTTGTGTGAGTGGCTGAGGGTGTAATGGGATGTAATGTGGGTGCTGATGGCGAATACTTTCGCGCCTGCCCTCCCTGACACACGTTCAAGGCTATTATGCATAGAGGAAAGTGTGTGCGAGAGAAGTGCATGTGCATCTCCCGACGTTTCCTTGCAGGATGCATGAGGAGAAGAACGCAGACGCGGCCGTACATCACAGGTGACAGGCATCCCATACCTTCGCCTGGAGGAAACAGATGCCTCGTGCTTGGGTCATACCCATACCGCCTCTTGTGTAATATCTCTGCAGCAGTGTGTTTCCACCTGTCTTTTTAATGTGAATTTGACGATTTGATCACGCTGGAAAGCATTAGCTGACAGCTCTCACTGCGGCTGCAGAGGATGCTTCATCAAACGAGCCCACTCGCCTGCTGAACTCGACAAACACTGGACTCCGGGGATAGGCGAATACAATTTAAGCGCAATCCAGACGCACTGGCTGTTGCATCAGCAAAGCCGTACCCCATGGTCATTCGCAGACGCTCTGCAACGATTTCCCAGCGGTGACACCATCCAACCAGCTCAGGCCTTGATCTCAGACTCACAATCTCCTCTCTCACTTCAAGTGGTTGTGAAAATCCTGCATCCCCCACCACTTCCACTCATCAAATGACACTTTCCATATGCGAAGGAGCTCCCATGTTTCAGGTTTAATCAGCTCTGCTGTCCTCACTCCCCTCATGATGACTGTGTCAAGATTCATGTGTCACTCCAGCCTGTTTTTCAGGTGTTGAGGCTCACCGCTATGACTCGAGTTCAATGTGAGCATTAAGAAAATGTAACGGCACTGAGGAAAACGAATCAACACCATGCGGCACGCAGAGCACCCCGGGTGTCGCCGCCGCTGCTGCTGGAAATCATCGTATTACATTGCACTACCTCTGCAGAGAGAACATGTTGAAGAGCTCACCCACCCCAGGGTAGCCGAATGCTAAATGTCTTCCTCTTTGTCATATTATAACATATTAATTACATCTGCCGAGTTCCATAGGCAATGACAAGCCCAGCTCTCCTCGTGCTGGTTAGAGGCTGATAGCTGGAAATCATTGGTAACAAATTAAGTCATAAATAACATGTGTTTTACTGGAATCATTCATAGTTTTACCTTCAAATTATATTTTTATTATGAAGAGAAAATACTGCAAAAAAAGGCATCGTTCTCCTCACAACAAGATTTCATCTCGACCTTGCTGTGGGAGAGAACTCATCTATAAAGCTATCAGAGAGACCGACTGATCATCTGAACGTCATGCCTTTACAAAACTGTACCTCGCGGTTGATTCCTCCTCATTGAGCATGTAGGACTTTTGCACGTAACAGGCGGTTATGCTGGAGGTTACAGTGTGAGGAGCAGGATGTAGCCTTTACTTCTTATGAAACTGCCCTCACTGGAGGAAGCTTTTTTTTTTTTTTTTTTTTTTAAATGTGTTTATCCTGCAGGGAAGGACACTGAGCCGTTTCCCATTTGGACAGGGCTTAATCTTCTTACAAGCCGGTTGTGTGGAGTCCATTAAAAAAAAAAAAAAAAAAGGTTGCCACTATTTCTTCACCTGCTGTTACAGCTTCTCACTCCAAAAGCTCCTCCAGGTAGAGCTTGTAAGGGTGTTAGAGCTTTAAAAAAGAAAAAATGAAAAAAAGAGGTTAGAAAAAAGCTGCGTGTGCATCAAAGAAGGAGTAGATATTGTTCCTGGTGAATGATAGCGACTCTTTCTGGAATCTTTCTCATTTGTTTCTTATCAATGTCGGCATCTCCCAAGAGCAGTGGTAATTAACACAATCAAAACAAGCGTGATTTTATACCTGCATATGAGCCCTCTGTGACTTTAAACTCTCCCTCAATAAAGAGTTTGTTAATGTAGTCGACTTGTCTGAAACTAGAACCAAAAGTGGTTGATTCCATTAGGTTGTACTCATAAAAGACCCACTCACTCGCCAGTGCGTTCATTAAACCGCCATTAAACTTTTTAAATTCAAAGGGTGCACACGTTCAATTCAAACAGGAAGAAACAAGAAATAGAAAAGAAATAATAAAGTGGAGGTACAAACTAGTATTTGCCAGAATTAATTCTTCCTGATAACATTTCAGCAGACATGGTGAAAAGAACCAAACTAAAACCGAACAAACAAAAATGGTGGACGAAACGTCTTAACTCAAGATAAAGACTGTAAAGAAAAAAAAAAAGCAATATAAATGTTAAATGTCCCTCGACAGCATGTGGTATTTTGATGTGTACCTCCCTGTGCTGCCTTTCTTATTTATACAGTATCTTAATTACTTATTACTGAAACTCACTGTACTGTATTTTATTTATGCATTTTATTGTTGTTATGACTAACTGTGATGTAGTCATTATTATTACAGCTAAAAACATTACTAATTTGTTCCATCCATCCATCCATCCATCCATCCATCCATCCATGCAATAATAAAGAGCCCCTGACCATTATTTTCAGTATCAAATCTCCACAGTATGCAGATGATCAACAGTTCTAATTGTAAAAACTTTCAATATCAACCACAGAAAATTCTCTATAGAGGTAATAATTCCATATTAGTGCGAGAGCAGCTGGCCATGGCACAAGGCGACTTGCTGTATCTCAGTCTGTTCAGGACAAAAGTCAGTTTCAACCTTGACGGAAGCAAAAAAAAAACCAAAAAAACAACCCACTTCACCCATTTGCCTGACTCCGGTGACTCGATGGAGCAGAGATGTGCCGTATGGCCGTGGAAGCAGAACTAGGAGATAAATGACAAAGTCTAATTATCTTTTCCAAGCAGCAGTCTGAGTTCAGTGTTGGAGAGACTCGGGGCCAAAGGGTCAAGAAAAGCCTCTACCTTTGTCCTCTCCGTCCTTCTCGGCGAGAGGCTCCATGGGAAACGGCTTTGAAAACACTCTGCCAGGTGACCAGACCGAGGTAAAAGGGTCAATCCCTCACAGAGTCCACAGAAAGCCGCTCACAGGAGGAGTGGATGTCTACCAGACTGAGGACTGAGTCAGTCCTCTTCATTTAGAAATAGAAATCCCCCGCAAAACCTAAGGAGAGCACATTGTGAGCAGCGCAGCATGCCGACACTTTATTGTGAAAAGATGCTAAGAGGACCGGTCCATCCCCTCTACATTAGAGCCTGTTGATAGTTAAATACAGGGTTAGGCACTGAAGTAACAGCCTTTTCAAATCATATTAACTATTGAAAATTATATATACTGAGCTGTATGGGCTTTTTGAGTGAATGGCTTCCTGCGTGTGATTGCAGTGTTTGAATTTCTGACGTTTTCTCTAAAAGCAGTTGCTGAGCGGGGAGGTGGAGGAAGGGAAATCACCGACACACGGTGTTCAGGGACATTTGGAAAAAACTCTTTCCTCTTGCATTTTATGAATATCTATGCTCGATTGGATCAATCAGACAAGTTGTTTTCAAAATATGAAGAAAAAAAAAAAGTCTATATTTACACATAGGTTTACATTCAAAATGTGCCATTTGTGAAGAAACCAGAGGGGAGGTTTTCTAGATCGACTGAATAACTGAATGCATTAACAAAACCAGGTCTGATCCACTAAAGGAAAATGGGAATAAACACGATGCCGCACACAGATTTGAGGAAACTGATCTAGAAACAGGACATGATGAGGATTGAGTCAAGACAATTTGAATGAGATGGAGAGTTTTCATCTGTTGTTCAAGATGTTATTGTGATGAGAGGCATTTCCTCAGCTGCACCTCTGACACTTTGGTTTGCAGAATCTAGTGCAAAACGTTTTCTGTGTTGCATTTTGACGTTGTGTCCGATGACCTCTCACAGTGTGTGCGTGTGTGTGTGTGTGTGTGTGATTGTCTCTCCAACGGCTGCTGCAGGTTGGATAAAGTAGTGATGGATGGATGAATACATCTTCATTTTGTATGTGTTCACTGTGCAGTGCTGTGTTATGAAATAATAAAAATGATTGATTCCCCCCCCCCCCCCCCCAAAAAAAAAGGACCCATTGTACACAAATCCTAAATAACCAAGGTAATCCATTAATACGGCGCGTTTCACCCCTTCATCCGTCTCAAAGTCTCACTTACACACATCCTGGTGACGGCTGCCATGCAAGATTTCCACCGCCAATGAGCAGATTGAGGTGTTTTTCTCAAGGAGAGCGGGAGGCCGGGGTTCGAACCGTCGACGATGGGACTGCGAGACGAGTCAAATCGAACCCTTTTCAACACAGACGAATGAAAACCCGTCGAAGGACATACTAGCATGCAGACACAGTGGTAAGGACGTCTCTCCAACACGGGAGGTTCGAGAGCAAGGACCGGAAAAAAATGCAATGTGCCCAGTGTCCCACACAGCCGGGGAGATAACTCACAGTTGAGAAGCCTGGCATTGTATCAGACATTCACTCAAGTGACAACCCTTAAAAAAAAAACACACTGATAAGAGCCAGACCTGCCACATGTTATTGGTTTTGGAATTGCGGCTGTCTGCGTCTCTCTCATGTCTCTTTCACTTTCTCATAAAACAACAAGCTATTTGCTACGCA
Organism: Blennius ocellaris; assembly: GCF_963422515.1. Lineage (NCBI taxonomy): Eukaryota > Metazoa > Chordata > Actinopteri > Blenniiformes > Blenniidae > Blennius > Blennius ocellaris. Next base: position 1,629,325 of record NC_137658.1, on the reverse strand, counting down.
GCCAGAGCGTAAACATCGTTGTCAACTGCTCTCAGCATGTGTCTCTCAAGCACCGACCAAATGGCTTTTGAGATGTGGATTCCTGAGGAAGTGTACATTTTTTATTTATTTTTTTGTTGCTGTTATTGTTGTTTATCCAATTTGAGCGGTGGGTGTAACGCACCTCGGCATAAAATTGGAATTATCAATGTCAACAGATAAAAAAAAAAGATAAATAAATCATATAGTGTTGTATAGATACAGTGCTGGAAGGAGAGCAGGGTGAAAGTGATGTAGTGTGACAAAGCAAATACAGAAGATATGCCACAAGGGAGCACTATAATAAAAAGAACTGTGAGAGGGAGAGGGGCAGTGTGCTTTAGCTTAGTGCTACTTCGTGTGTGTGTGTGTGTGTGTGTGTGTGTGTGTGTGCATCCTGCTAATAGAGCCTGAGCCAACGAAGATGCAGCTTGAATTCTTGTTGCTCGATCAAAGTCCCCGGAGTAATCTCTCATAAGAACAGAGCCGGGACAAGCAGGAGGATGGCCATTTCATTCTGAAGTGTATTAAATCCCCGACGCTCACAAACCGGTACGCCGCGGCATGGCGGTGTAATTTATGAACGTGCGTGCGTGTGTGTGTGTGTGTGTGTGTGTGTGTGTGTGTGCGTACAACAAGGGAAGAGAAAGAAAAAAAAAGAAATATTCATAGGGCTGGTGTTGACACTAAACCAAGATTGGGAGTGAGGAATACAGCGTGGCAACATGCCTCAGCGGTTGGCCGGTGGAAGGAACTCCCCGGTGTCCGAGCTGATTACGTCTCTCCTTCTCATCACGCCGGGGTAATTCTGTCCCCGGTTATAGCTCCTCCATCTTCTCCCGAGCTATACTCCTTATTTCAGCATTTCAATTTCCTCCCTCGCGCGGGAGCCGAGTGCTAACCTACTTCAGACTTTCTGACGACGGAGGCGGAGGCAGAGGGGAGGGGGGGGGGGGGGGGGGGGGTTATGAGAGAAACTGCTTGGGCTCACAGTTCAGTTCCTGCTTCCGGTTTCCCCCAGGTCTGAGGATGCAGATTCAAAGGAGAGGAATGCCTCCAGACAGCGCTTTGGTGGAGATTACACTCCGCAGATACCTTGAATGCCTGCTGACAGAACTTCCTCCCGATGTTCCCTGCTATTTTAATAAAACTCACCGTCACTAAAAAAAATCCACTCGACGCAAAACTGATGAGAGCGGCTGGATGACTCTGCGTCGCAAGAGATAACTTCGATTTCGTCAAGGCGAGGGGTTTTTGGAAAAGTGTGGGAGGACGAGGCGACACCCTCGCAATCTCGTGCCTCCGAATCCTGGACTTTCTGATGTTTCTCACAAGAAATTACTGGTTAACGATTATTACGATCCAAAGGCACTAAAAGGCCAAACTTTTTATTTAAGTAGTTTTGCAACCGTCGTAGCTGCTACACTTCGATTAATCTCCATTACTCTTAAAGTACATTATGTTCTTAAAATGAATGTTTCCAAAAGTGATTCATTGGCTTTCATCGTAGACCTATTCCGTTCTGTGATGATTTATTCTCGAAAACGTGTCTGAGGCTGAATTAAGACTTTTTTTGGTGTGTGTGTGTGTTTTTCATGTTTCCAAATTCAAGTCATGCTGGGAAAAGTCATCCTCAAACACCTCTTGTTTTCTCCCTAAATCCATCTCTCTCTCTCTCTCTCTCATTAAAAGCATTTGCTTTAAACACACGACACTGTCGTATATTGCACGATGGCGCTCATCTACTAAAAAAAAGTTCCTACAATAATATCCTCTCACACCCTCAAGATCTGACTTGTCACTTATCGTTAATTCCCGAATTCATTTTGTTCAAACAAAGAGAAGGCGGGCCAAGCCCCGGTTTGCACATCAATTAAAAACAATCGGCTGTCAGTTCAATTTAGCTCGTCGACATGTGTGATCCTACCTTTTGCTTGCTCGTGTTGTGGTTTCATCTGATAACGCGAGGAAAAAAGAGGAAACGTCACCCGACGCTGCTGCAGTCGCAGCGATGGAAGCCTCTGAGCACCGGGGAACTTTTCCTTCCTCCGGATCTTTATAGCCCTAAGTGTTACTGCGTACATTAATCATTTTCATTTTTATTCTTCTCCTCTGCCACCAATATGCTTGTCACTGTCGCCGCAATTCTCGTCTTCCCACCTTTTCTGGTTTCATCTTTCACAGTTTCTCATTCCCGCAGCCCCTTCACAAAAAAATCCCGGCGTCATTCATACTCTATTTTCATTTTTCACTGACTGTTTGCAATGCATCATATCCTCTTTCAGCCACCCAACACCTTCTCTTCCACTTCAACACCCGAGAAAATATCCTTTTCCGTGTTGCCCAGTAGCAAGGAAACATTTATCCACTTCTGAGACAACCCCCCCCCCCCCCCCTCGAGGTCTCCTTGAAAATTGTCCTTCAAAAGCTTCTGCTCAAGCTCTGTGCTGCTGCATCGGTCCCTTAAAAAGACAACAAGTAGCTGCAGAGTGGAACTTCAACAACAAAGATGCAATCTGAGGCTGATTTGAATACGTATTACCGCGGAGGACCGAACCCCTAGCTGTGCAATTACTCACACATTCAAATGTTTAAGTCTAAATTGTTTGCAAATTCTGCGCAAAGTGGCTTGATATCGTCTTGTAGGAGGCCATCAAGAGTTATGGCTTTACGTCTTCACTCATGTCCTCACACAGTAAAGAGGCTGAATGCGATGAAAAACTGTGTTCATCAGATATTTGAGCCGCTGCTTTCAACTGCAGCGGGTTCGTATGAATGAAATAAAGCTCTACTGCTGTTATACAAGCAGGCGAGGCCACAAATCTGTCTTCTATACCTGCTCCCTCAAGCCTGAGGATGTTGAAGACATTATAGAGACAATTTCAAGTCACCAATTAACCTCAAACATGTGTTTTTAAACTGCGGGGGGAAATCGGAGTACCAGGGGAACAACAAAAATCCACACAAACACAAAGAAGCTCCGCGAGAATCAAATGAGGCCTCGTTTAAATCATGATTTCACAAGAAATTGCCAAAATGTCACTGCGTTTTGTTTGTCTGTTTACATGGCAACGGTGCTCGGAGCCACGTGAAAACAAACATGTTCGAAAACGGTTCCCCAGGTGGAACTTTTCGAAAATGCTCCCGACTTTTCGGAGACGATGCTACCGCGTATGCACGCCACAGCCGTAGTAAAGAGTTCTTCGTACAGTCGACCACGTTATCTCCGTCGAGTCATGACTCCTTATTCTCCTGGACTTGGTGGTTTTATTTTGACAGTCACCATAATTACAGTCCAACTTGGTGGCCTGTCCATTACAATGTCTCGGTAGTTGACATTGGTAACGTTTATAGTATTTTATTCTCTGTGCACATGTGTGTACTTGGAAAATCCACAATTACATCTTAAATACGTGAAAGTTATAAAGTTCAAACACAGAAGAGCCCCTCCAACAATGTGTGAGTGATCTGCATATTCAATTGCTGAACATATTGAATGTCCTATAAGTCGATTTTTTTTTTGACAAGAGCAGAAGAGAAAGTCATTGAAGCGACACTTCAATTGGATCCTAAATTAAGAAACACCCTCCAGTACAGCATGGGCCAAAAAAATGTTTTACAGGAAGAGGAAAACATGGAAGTTATGTTAAAAAGGGACGATGGTTTGGCACAAATCAAGTGTTGACGACGCGACGAAAATGTATTTTTGTGTCTCGCAATAAAATGCATGGCCAGTTCCTCTGGACGAGAAGTGCAAGAGTGAGACAATGTGAGGTGTCAGGCGGTGCGTTGGACTGTGGGTTGAACTCCCTCTGGATCCAACCTCTCGCCCCCGTCACTTCGTAAGAGTGATGCGCGAGACGGCAGGAAGTGGGATGAAGGCTCCTCTCCCCGCATCCGCAAACCCATTTGGGACTTTGAATGTCCTCATACCTGCTGCCACAGCCGCCTGAAGTGATGTGAAGGTACTCACCCCCCCCCCCCCCCTTTTTTTTTTCCCCTTCCTGAAAGTGGGACATTGCTTTTCCCCTGAGAACGTAAGATCCCAGCAAGTGCTTGCTTTTTCTCCTGAGCTGTAGTGTTTCTCGTAGTCTGCCCGCCAGTTAAAGGATTTGGGCCTTCAGCTATCAAAGGGGCGGCGTAGCCGGGGCTGTGGGAGAGCCGCGGCGTCAGCGCCGAGCTTGATCTCGCCTGGGGCCGGCACGGGTCACTCTCCCAGATTAGGCCTGCTTTAGGGAGACACTGCTTCGGATAAACTCAAGGAAATTCAGGTGTAGCAAATAAGTCCTTCCAGCAGTTTCTTGGCCTAGATAGACAGCAACAGGGCAGGGGTCTGAATTCATTACTGGCTAACAGATGCTTGCTGCTCATATGATGCTCAACTGTGGGAGGAAGCACTGATGCCAAAACCATAAACTTGATCTCCTTTCCTCGTTTCCTTTCCCACATTGTGAAAACACACACGGAAGACCATTGAGAAAGGTACTTTATGTGCAGCGCTTCTCTAAAGAATTTTTAATTGTGAGCAGCGCTCCAGTGTCACTTTGAATGATAATAAAAGACTTGAGAAAAAAGGTGAAAGAAAAGGTGCAAGGGTTGTTGTCGTCCAAGCCTGAAAAAAAAAGCAAAAAAAAAAACATGCCTCAACCCTGGCTTACATAACAAGCTAAGAACAGCTCCGACATCCACCTTCCTGTCTAAAACACACAGGAACAAGCTGAAGCCTCACAGTTCAAAACTGTGTGGAATCCTAATGATCCCTCGCAGCAGCGCCAGACTGAATCCCTCTGAAACTGCAGCGCGCAGCTCGTCCAACTTCCAAGAGTCAATCCAGATTCTCGGCTCCTCACTGGCCTCATCTTTCAGCAACTCGCTATCTTTCCACATCATCAACCCCAATTTTTAAAAAAAAAAATATATTTTTGCTAGAACTTCAAACTCCTGCGACGACGAGCATTTGTGTGGATTTCCAATGAACAGAAACATCTCGTCTGTGTCATTGATCGACTGCGGCTTCAAACACACAGCAAGACAGAAAGATGTCCTATGAAATCAAACTCAGACCGAATCTCAGCTTCACATCTGCTTCGTGTCCATTGTCTCCTCATCGATACTGCTAAGTATGAGGGAAAAAACTTGAACATGCATCAGACTTGTCAGGGGTCTAAACACAGACTGGGGCTGCACTTGGATCAAGTACAATGGTCACCATGGCAACAAAAGACCAGCTTGTTCTCTGTAGGCTGCCAAACAGTCATGAAGCACAGGAGAGGCACGTTATTTCGCAGATGATCACAAACGGCCGCCGTCCTCTGCAATACGAAGTGATTGCACCGGAACTTGCCAAATAATTTACATGCACATCCACTGTACCGTCTGTGATTACATACTGGACAAGGAAATCAACATTTCTTTGTTCTTGTTGAGGGTGGTTGGATGAAAAGCAAAAGAATAAATGACATAGATTGCAGCAAAAATCGTCATTTAAAAGAAAACAACAAACGACTTACCTACATCGCAGGCAGCGGATGAGGGGGGGAAGAGAAAGAAAACACATTATTAAGGCTTCTTGGAAAGTATTAAACAGAGAAATGTCTTCTTAGTTTTAACGAACTGTTCTTACTTGTTAATTTATGTCGAACACCTCGAGAAAATCCATAATTTCGCCATCACAAAATGAACACTGAGTGGTCACAGATCCGTGCGGAGCGGTTCGAGAGAAAGAAAGTGCTACTCAGTGCAGGACTTCATTATTCAAAGTGTGAATTTTATAGTGGTCGACTCCTAAATGGGTGCAGTTGGCTGCTGATGGACCAAAACATTTAAGGATAAACAGATAAATAGTGTTTTAAGTGATGCAGTAAACCACTGCTTCAAGAAAAGAATGTGCTTTTGCATTATCGCCCACAAGATTATTGATTTACGCACCTATTGTGTACCGGGACCGGCTCAGTAATACGAGCTCCCAAAAAGCTCTGCCGAAGCAGGGAGCGCATATACATCATGTGCATTTAAAAATATAGATGCAGCGGATCACATTTCACAGCGCGATGAGATTCCTGGACTGGCGGCGTCCAGCTGAGGCGGGCTCACGACCCGTGTGAAGAGAGAAGAGTGAGTGGATCGGGTGAAAAATGACATCCGCAGACTCCCTCTCGCCCATACATCTCTCACAGGGCAGCTTTTGCGACGGGGTGTGAAAACAGAGAATGGAGACGTGGGATGGAGGCGACGTGCAGGTGGGTGTATTATAAAAAAAAAAAATTATAAATAAAAAAATACCAAGCTAACAGTGACTCTTCCAAGAGGACATTTGATTACCATTCAATATTGGCAGTGTTCTTGGCCACTTTTCTTAGATATCAGGAGAAAAGGCAGAGCGCCAAAGAACATTACTTCCAAAAGGTCATAAAGATAAGCCTGAGTAATTGTTTGGTGGGTTTATGGATGATAAGCACCTCGCATGCGACTCAAGCTATTTCAATCAAACCAATCACAGACGATAATATGACAATAGCAATAATTAATCAGCAGAATTACTGTGTATACTTAATGAGGAGGCAAGCGACCGGATGCCGTGTGCGAGCCCGGCATCCTAATAGGAGTGAACAGTGCAGGGCCTAATTCAATAAACACCCCCACGACAAACAAATAACTGGAACATTACCACTTTTATCTCGCCATTTACCCGACGACGCCCAGAGATATTTGCACATTTTTTTGCATTTAAATAAAATCACTTCCACTGACTCCCAAGACTTCCAGCTTATGATAACGTTTGAATATTTCCCTTCTCTGAATTAGTAAAATGCTTAAACTTCCCTATGTGGTCGACTTCCTTGATATTCATGGTCATAAAGGCAATAGAGCTCAGCGTGCTTCCAGTGCTCCGTTCAGAAAAGCTTCACGTTCACATGGCAACGGCAGAAACACTGAGGATGATGTCATTAGCCTGCCAGGTCACGTGTTAGCGCTGTTGGCTGTTTGGTTTTTTTAAAGAAACCACACACACACCCATTGCACAGGGAACATAACCATTTTTAAAACTCGTCTTAAAACACATTTTTATTCTTTGGCTTTTACTTCAGCGTGAGACTCTGGTCTGCTTTTAGTGCCTTCGTTTTTTTTTGTTGTTTTAACCTTTTATGTTGTGTTTATTGTTTTAACATATTATTGCTTTAATGTGTTTATTTTGCGACTTATATTTTTATTTACAATGTACAGCACTTTGTTTCAGCTGCGGCTGCTTAAAAGCGCTTTATAGATAAAGTTGATTGATTGATTGATTGATTGATTACCGATGGGAGTACATTGTTACTGTCCACTGTTAAAGAACTATTTACCAGTGTGCATCAGTGTTGGCAGCGTTTCCCGAAAGAACGGCCAAATGTTTTCAGAAAGTTGCACCTTGAAGCCGTTTTCAAACAAGAAGGCCGTTGCTGGGCTAATCCCCCGCCGGAGGGCTTTCTATTTTCTCACAAAGCCAGCTCTAAGGCAGCACACTTGGTACACTAGAGGGTGTTCCATGGGTCCTAGTAGATAATTATGTAGAATCTGAAAGGGCTTCTTCATAAGCTATGTCAAAATACGTCTCCAGAGCCCAAAAGGTGTTTTTATGCACTTAGTGACCCTGTGACCTGATATGCAAATTAGGTCCTGGTCACCATGGTGCCCCTTCTCCCCAGGTGGAGTGTCCATGTGTGAAGTTTGGTGACTGTGGGCCCAGGAACTGCTGAGAAATGAGGAGAAATGTTTATATGAAAATACATGTATTGTGCAACCACGACGAGCAAACTTCCGACCCTACCAATCTTCAAGGTCAAGGTCAAGGTCAGGTCACTTGGTGTACTGGAGGTTATCCCTGGAGTGTGTATCATGTGTGTATAAAATTTCAGAGCCCTAGCTCAAAAACCTAGGCCTCCAGAGCCCAAAAAATGTGTTTTTAAGCACTTCGTGACCCTGTGACCTACTTAATATGCAAATTAGGTCAAGGTCACCATAGTATCCCTTCCCCCTCTGAGATGTATCCACATGTGAAGTTTGGTCACTGTGGGCCCAGGGGTTGGGACGGACGGACGTACGGAGACTGTTTCAAGATCCCCCTTCGGGGCCTATCAGCCACGGCGGGGGATAAAAAATGGCATTGTCAGTGGCTCAGAGCGCCGTTGTCGTGTAAACGGACTCCTGAAACACTAAGAAAATTTGCGTTTTCTCTCGAAATCGCTGCCGTGTAAAATGGGCCCTAAAATAGGAAAACACGTAATCAGGCAATTCCCGCCAAGGGCTTTCTCATTTGTGGGGGAAAAAAATAAAAAATGTGGAGTGTTGAGTGGCTGGCAGTTGGAAGCAACACTTTGAAGAAGTGTGTGACAGGAGAGCGAGAGTGGGCTGGAGTGACTCCCAGCTCTACGCCGTCAGGTCAGCCGAGGGATCGCCTTCCGCACAAAAAAAAGCCTCCTGTGGTTTGAGAGCGAACGGCGACAGAGCGTTAATTACTCCTTCAACACTGGAGAACAAGGTAAAAGGCGTGTTAATGAAATACTAATAAGATTCCAATTGGAGTCCTTCGGCGTTGCCATCCTTCCAAAGCGATCTCAAGGACTTCGGCTCCTGCTCTCTGTCGCTGCTAATTACGAGCACTCACATGACAGAAGGCAGTTTAGGAATCATTATTTCTGGGGAATGAACCCTTTGTGTATTGCTCTTTGATGGAGGACACCCGGTCCAGTCTGCTGGATGTCAGGATTCAAGAGACCAGAAGAAGAAGAAGAAGAAAGAAAAAAGAGAAAGCCAGAGAAATGAAAAGCTATAAACTCCACACACAAAAAAAAAGGGAATTGGCACATTGTGTGCCAGACATTTCTCCTCTCTTTTATTCTGTCATTAACCAGTTGGGAAACAACCTACTTTTTTGGGTTCTCAAGAGGGATAATGTTTATGGCGGTTTTTTAGTAATGTTCTAATTTAGCCACTTTGGACAGCTGCAGTGTTCAGTTGGAAGCGCTGCGCTCACGTCCATTTTCCTTCACGAGTATGGGGTTATATTTGTGCCAAAATTCTGAGCGAGCGATGGGAAATTTTGAGCGCAAAAAAAATTATTTTGCAAGCGCACTAACAGCATTTTGAGGAAATATTTAAATTGCGCAAAGAAAAACTTAAGATTGTGTGCTCAAAAATCATTTCTGCGCTCGGATTCTTCCTCTGCGCTCAACCTCTCTCTCTCGCTCGCTCAAATCTCTCCACCTCCGCTCAAGTCCTGCTGTGCGCTCGCTCAAAATGTGCAAAGCCCAAATGTGACAGACACGGTGGTCCACCAATCACAGAAATTTGGGGCGGGCGTTGAATTCTGATTGGTTACTTCAGATTCTGGAAGTGCCTCATAACCGACGAAGAAGAAGAGGGAAAAACAAACTACGAAGGAAAACAGAAATAAGGAAAACTAAAGATAATGATCCTGGATTACAACATGTTTTCCCCCGCAGTTTGTTTTTCCCTCTTCTTCTTCTTTTTCTTCTTCGTTGGTTATGAGGCACTTCCAGAATCTGAAGTAACCAATCAGAGTTCAACGCCCGCCCCAAATTTCTGTGATTGGTGGACAACCGTGTCTGTCACATTTGGGCTTTGCACATTTTGAGCGAGCGCACAGCAGGACTTGAGCGTGGACATGGAGAGATTTGAGCGAGCGAGAGAGAGAGAGGTTGAGCGCGAGAGAGAGAGGTTGAGAGCGCAGAGGAAGAATCTGAGCGCAGAAATTATTTTTGAGCGCGCAATCTCAAGTTTGTCTTTGCGCAATTTAAATATTTCCTCAAAATGTTATTAGTGTGCTTGCACAATAAATTTTTTTGCGCTCAAATTTTCCCATCGCTCGCTCAGAATTTTGGCACAAATATAACCCCATACACGAGCAGCAGGAAAAGCTGCCGCTGAGCCGGGCCATGTTAAGTCCTCAGAGTTGTCTGGTAGCTGCAAATCTGAGGTTAAAATCTCCAAGAGAGGTAATGGAATTTTCCACCACAGGCACACCCTGCAGGACCGAACAGCCATTTCACGAGACTGTGCACCACAATGAACCGGGACCTGATAACATAAGTCAAAAGGAAAACTTCAAGCGCTGGAGTGTAGCAAGTGGAGGGAGAGCAGACAGGATGGGAGCGATTCTCAAAGACAGTTGAAGATACAGCAGTGTCTCTGAGGCAATCATTTGATGCTCTCATTCCGTGATGGCTGAGTGTCACTACTTTTGAGCTGCCATCACTCAAGTGCATCCAGCACTCTCCAGAAATTGATTGTTGGAGGATAGGGTTGGAAATAGTGCACACATAGACACGCATACATCTCTCGTGGCATAAAACTGTTTCTCTCCGCGACTCGGCTTGAAGATGGATTTTTAGTTGAAGGCTTCCAGCAACACACCGGCTCTGTAAATACAGTAATTCCACGCGATCATCATTTCATGCCTCCAGAATAAATTACCGGCGTTCAGTTGGGTACCTGGTTGAAAAACGACTTTTTTTTTTACCAAAGAAAGGTCACCTGACTAACTAGTGAATATTGCAATTCGCCTTAAGTGCTTTTAACGTAGAGTATCTGAAACCATTTTATTTTATTTATTATGCTTTTGTCTTTTCGGGCTCGTAGGTTTTTGAATACATTTGTTTTGTTGCTCGTCTTCGGTAGAAAAAGCATTCCCTCGTATGTTTTGAATGCTTAAAAAAGACAAAAGTGAAGTAAACATGAAAAAAGTAAAGGAATAATGAACTTAATTAAACCAGTTATGTGTGATTTTCTTGCAACTTGTTTTAGAACCGGGCTGTCAAACCTGTGATGAAAGGAGCAGCTCACACGAGGGGCGAATCAGGATGACATCGTGGAAATAATTACTACAAAAAGAACATTTCACGTGCAATAATGTGAACTGAAACCAAAGGGAAAGTTTGGACTTTTTACAGGTTATTCTATTACGGTTACAGGACGTCCAGCATATTAACCTTTCATCAGACAAGTGACTACATTTGGTGAATCTCTATGTTTTCTTCTGAAGTGATAAAGGTAAATTGAGGGAACTAATAGATTAGAGGAAAACAAAACAGTAAGCATTGAATAATTAATATATTTAGTATCTTTAATGAGGCAAAGCATATCCCAGAGGCGACACACAGCCACATTTCATCTGGAGTGGATAACCTTTAAAGTTGAACTTTAAGGTTTTTCTTCGTCGTGGTGCAGAGTACAGGCGACGACAATGTTGATATTTCTTCACAAAAGCCAATTTGAATGAAACCTTATGGTGCCCCCCAACTCCCCCTCCCCACGTGGCTTTTGAGACCAATACTAGTTCCCGAGCTCCCGTGGCAGCATCACCGACATCTCACCTGTTTTATTTGAATTATTTTTTACAGTTTTTGTCGTCAGGCTTAATGTTTGACACAAACTTGTCAAGTTGGACAATGAGGTCAGAGACTTCCTCTCTAATCCAACGCATTCCAAATCTCTTCAAAACCACAAGACCCCCCCCCCGTGGTGTTAACAAAGACACTTTGATTTGTACATGCATGCTCTCAGGTTTGACGCCGTCACAATACTGGCTCGTGATTCGCGGCCTCGGGGCCCCGCAGGTGAACTTCTTGTACAACTCCTCCGTATCAGGTGTAGAAACGGGATTAGTTCGGCAGATTATTTGCCTCCCCGGAGCAAGTCCCCACATAATCACTTCAGGTGCCAGAGCGATGAATGCAGTTGATGACACCATCCCACAGGTTTTCATTTTTTTTTACCTCCCCCCTCCGCTCACGCAGACGTTCGGAGCGTCACTAACGCCCCCCCCCCCCCCCCAACGTGACTGAAGGTCGGAAGAGGTTTAGTTTTAATGAGCACTTTTCAGTTACCGCTCTAGTCCGATCATAGCTTTAAAGAGATTAGCTCTTTTCAAAGGATCACCCGTATTAACGTTGGCACCTGAACGACAAATCCAGAACAAGCAACAAACAGCAAACGCTTTCTGAAAAAAGACGTCGGTACGCGGCGTTCTCTCCTGCAACATGTCACCTCTTGTCAAATAGCCTTTTTCTCAGTGCAGCCCGTCAGCCGGGGTCTATTTGGAGACCTTGTATTGTTTGTTGGCGCCACTCATGTTTCCTCTCTCTTTCAAAGAAAATGGCAAGTAAAAAGCTGCTCGATTAATTTTTTTTTTTTTTTTCCTTCCGGAATTTTGAAAGGACACTAAATTAGTCTAACAAAACAGTCCTTTTATTTGCAAATATGAATGCCTCTCCCTGTAGTCTTTTGTCTTGACGACTTGTTGTGACTTGAGATATGTGATGGTTTTAAAAGACTCATAAAGGCTTTCAGTTAAAGCCCCGCGAAGCTATTTTTCTGTCTCTTTCTGTTTTGTTTCACCCTCCATTTGGCTCAGAAGACAACTCTCGGGCAGCCACTAAGACTGTGTTTGTAGTGCTCGCACAGCCAGCGGTCGATAATAACTATGATGATAATGGGATTCTGGCTTGTATCGAATTACCCACAGCTGATGGCAGAAAATGGCAAACGATAAGACTGCCAGTGCAGCTGTCTGTGTTATCATTAGTGATGTAGAGGGATATGTTCGCAATGTGTTGGCTGCATACATCATCCATTGCGATTCTGGAAACTTCTACTAAAAACCAAAAATAGTTGCAGTATTTCTCGTAGATGTAAAGTGATGCCAGGGACGCTGATGAAAGATGTTATCGAGCTAATTAAAGGCTTTCTGAGGGTCTTCCAGTCCGAGTTAGAAATAAATAATGGTCAAAAAACGTCTGTTTTGCTTGTATGAGTGGCAGTCTTCTCTTTCAACGCCAACATTTGATGCGTGCGGTAATAATTCATGAACCGAGGGTGAACTGACATGAATTGAAAGACATAAATGTGACTGTGCTATCGTTGGTGCTATAGAGGGATACGTTTTCATTGTGTTGGCTGGACTTGTCATCCTTTACATTTCCGGAAACCTCTAATTAAGAAATATGTTAGGTTTTTAAAAAAAAATTGCTTTCTTTGACGTTTTTGTTTGGGGGTTTGGCCGACCGGATTGGAGGCTCTTGTGTTTTGGTTCTTATGTTTGAAATGCCTTTTCTACTGCGTCTTAACAACCACAATGAAGGTAAATGAAAAACTGATGAAAGAGCAAAACATCTTCGAATACATGAAATCCAGTCCAGTTGACAGGAATCACTCTCCTTTGTTATTGTGTAAACATTTCTTTTTCAATAATACACTCTATTCACACAGATTTAAGAAAGACAGATTCTGATTAAGGTGGTTCGTCACCATTCAGAAAAACCCAAGGTTCAATGCCTTGCCCAAGGGCAACTGGGTAAAATAGTAGATTTTACTCCAAAGTCCAGGACGAGAAGGTGGGTTGCTCTACAAGTCCACATACTGTATAATGAATTACCAGATGAACTCCTGGCCCCCCCCATTTGAAAGCTCCGTCCTTAAATTATGAAATATTGCTCATTATGAAAATATACAGTGCAAGAGCAAGTGGAGGTGTCATGGTATTCCATGCTCTCATACTGCAATGTCTTGTGATGTCACACGTTGTTAAAGTAGACCTGAGCATGTGCAGAATAAAGCGTGTCGCGAATGCTGGTTGGGGAAAACACCGAGATGTGCGTGCTGAGAGTTTTTCCTCCGTGGGACAATCTGCACGGCCTTCGTGCATCGAAGCATTTAAGTGATGAGTATTCAACCTGGCAAACAGTCATTTAGCAGAGTGTCACTCTAAGCAGACGGGGCTCCGCGAAATCCTCCAGACAATGTCAAATAAAACGGCTGGCCTTTTTTTTTTTCTTGCTCCGCGGTGACACGCCATCTTTATCGCGCTCGCTTTCCCCTCCTGAAATCGTCGCCGATCCTTTTGGACACATAAGACAAGATTGTGTTTTTTTTGTTTTTGTTTTGAGGAACGGCGATGAACAGGGACAAGCGCTGTGGATTATTGAAGTGATGCCGCCTAAATTGTTTGTCAAGCCAGAGGGTGTTTTTGTTAGTTTGCTCTGGAAAGCATTCCTCTTGTGCTCCCTCAGCGTGATATCTGCGCCACACTCGGCTGCGTGACGTCGGATTTAAAGCCTCCGCTTCGGGGCCGCGGGAGAAGAAAGAGCTGCTCGGTATGTTCAGCATGTCCTCGACTCAACAGCAATAAAAAAAAAACTGGAGGTCACACTACCAGGGCTCGGGACTACATAATTAACCAAATGTAATTAAGCTACTTTAACATTACTATTAATCTTAATGCATAGCGGAGCAGAGAGCAGACAATGGCAACAAGACAAGCACCTTCACCTCCCCAACAATGCTGCGCAATCATATTTGTGCTAGCAAGCGACGTCTTATGTTGCAGACTCACTCTTAGCTGCAGGAGGTCTTTAGAAATAGCAACGAGAACTGCCACTGCATCTTAAGTAAAACACCCCTGCGCTCATCTGTGCAGGGGTGTTTTTTTTTTTTTCTTTCTTCTTCTTCTTCTTTTCCTAGAGAGATGGGAAGGAAGAGATGGGCATCCGCCTCGTTTGCATTCTGCACAGGCGGGACGATTCCGGGCCTGTCAGGCTGGAGCTCGCCTCCTCTGAGGTGCCCTTTGAGAGCTCGGGAGAAAGAGACGCATGTGAGGAGTTCTGGAGTGGAGTGAACTTCTCACTCCACTAATCTCCGCTCTGGATCGGTCCGTCGTTCAGCGGAAGCGGCGGCGAGCGGACCTGGCACTAATTCAATCGCCGGTTCTTGATTGGCAGGGGAGCGAGCCTGGAGCCCCGGGGAAGCGAAAAAGTCCCTTTTGTCCTTAAAGAGAGATAGAGGGTGTAAAGGCCGTCTGCCTTTAGAGAGAACCAGTTCAGTGGCTGCCATCTGTTGGAGCGGAGACTTAAAAGCTCACATAGGCCTGAAAGGAGGTCTTCCCAACAGGACTGGAGTTGTTCTACTTCTTATATGCTACCAACCTTTTTAGTTCATGGTTTACAGTCAAATGCAATAAGTTTTCTATAACTTTGATCATTGAAAGAGTTTAAAACTCCCGTCTGTGTTACGGCAAACCGTTCTAACAAGATGAACGTTAGTCCAATGTCACATCCGTCCCTTTGCAGCAGCGTACAGATTAAACTGTAATCAATATGTACTTTTACATCTTTCTATCTTGATATCTTTTTTTTTTATTTTACGTATTATTACTTTCTACTGTAAATACTTTTGGCCCTTAGAGTTCTTGATCGTCATTGTATATAAGATACCTCTATTCATATCTAACTGTTTGCACATTTTTTGTCTTTCCTACTCATGAGTCCTTAAGAGCAGAATGTAACAAGTAAATTTCTCCTTTGTGAGATCAATTAAGTCTTGTCTTATCTTATCTCGTCTTATCTTATCTTACATCTTTCTATCTGAACCAACATTCATTTCTGCAACTCTCTGAGCTGCAGGAGCTTGTCTGTTGGATTCGATGATCAATGAACCGACTTTTCATCCTTGGATGTGTTTGTGTTTTTTAACAAACTCATCACTTCAGACTGGATCCGGACAATAAGACATTTCCAGACTCAGTTCCTGGTAAACTTGTTGAATTTCGTACATTTTCTCATTCTAAGGCGTGAACTTTCAGGACAAGCTGTTCACTTGCTTCCCCACTAACAGATACCATGATAAAGATTTACATTTCATTACACAGCAATTGTTTTGAAAACTGTGTAGTTAGCATGCCAGGCCACTGGTCGGTGCTGTTGGTTGTTTGTTATAACGAACATACGCGGAGAGAAAAAAATAAGCTAAATGAATCCATATTCCTGTATTTTTATTTTATTTCCCTGTGTGTTTTTAAAAAGCTCTGCCTTTGGAGCCGTTTTCAAAAAGCTGGTAGTCAGAGGCTCTGAGCACCTTTGTCTTGTGAACAAACCACTAAAAGGCAACAGGAGTTTTGCGTTTTCACTCGTAAACGCTGCCGTGTAAACATGGACCCAGCTTGTAACAGAGAGGAAGTGATTGGTCAGTGATTCCAACATCTACTGTCCACTTTTTGCTGAATTCATTTCATCAGGAACCCCCCCCCCCAAAAAAAAAAAACCTTAAAATGAAGATGTGATTAACAGCAGAAACCCACGTAATAGATCAGGAATATAAGCCTTTTATTTCTTCTATACAGGCTCGAGGGTGGAATCCAAAAAGGTTAGGATGAATAGTAACAGGTTATAAAAGAGCCACATTCTGGCCGGCCGAACTGTGACACTTTATATTAGTCAGCTTTCAGGAGGCGACAGAAGAAGAATACGCGTCTGCAGCAGAGGATAATCACCTCTCAGGTTTGGTTATCGACGGGAACAGAAATCCTTCTTAAAACCACTTTTCTGCTCTGCTTTAATACCATGTCCATCAAGCCGCTCCATACTTTTTTTTTTTTTTTTTTATCATTTACAAACTCTATTATGTTCATTTAATGTGTCAGCAGGAGGACATTTAGAACAAAAAGTATTTTTTTTCAAGAGACACATTCAGAGTGTTAATGTGAATCTCGCTAATTGTATAAAACAAGCTTTATTAAACAACTTTAAATGGGACCGGTATGAGAGCTGCAGACCTCTCATCATATCGGACTGCAAATATGATGTGATTCTGCAGGAATCAACTGTCTGTCCTTGTTCAATTGTTTGCAGAGGGTAACAGTAATAATAAGTATTTACCGTATTTTCCGCACTATAAGGCACCTAAATACCTCAAATTTTCCATTTACCGTATTTTCCGCACTATAAGCACACCTAAATACCTCAAATTTTCTCAAAAGCTGCCAGTGCACCTTATAACCCGGTGCACCTTATATATGGAAGAATTGCTATGCTATTTGACAGCTGAACAACCAGAAGCTTTTATTTTGACAACTCTAACTTCACAACGACACTCCACACAACACCTTCATCACTCATGGTTGCACACCAACATTCTAACAAACCAAAATAAACTAGATGAAATAATTACTCCCTAAACTGGGGAACAAAAACACATAAACACAATCAACAACAACCCACAATAACCTCCAACAACACAAAACATGAATTCCCATCATGCCTTGCATCCTGAGCTCCTCAGTGCAGCCGACAGCTGCAATGAATTATGGGAGTTTCTGTTTGTGGTGTTTTAAATGCAATTATTGGGGGTTATATTTGGTTTGTGGTGTCGGTAATAATTGTGTTGTGTTGTGTTTTTGTTGCTTAGTTCATGTAGTTTA
The DNA here is from genome assembly GCF_963422515.1 of Blennius ocellaris. NCBI lineage: Eukaryota > Metazoa > Chordata > Actinopteri > Blenniiformes > Blenniidae > Blennius > Blennius ocellaris. The sequence continues at coordinate 1,612,059 of NC_137658.1, read as the reverse complement.
GTTTATTACCGGTAGTTGTAAGTTGTCAACCAGTGTCCTCCTGGCATAGGCTGCAGGTAGGACTATCAAAATAAAGTGCGTGCACCTCTCTGGGTGTTAGAATCAGTGGAAAATGTAACCTAATGGCTTTGAGCTATAAAGGTTGCCGACCACTGGTCTATTGCATGTGCCTTATATATGAACAAAGTTGTAAATTATGTCAATCAATGTAAGTGCGCCTTATAATCTGGTGCACTTTATAGTGTGGAAAATATGGTACTTGGATTATAAATGATGAAAATGTTTTACTTTTGAAATTGTAGCTCATATTCGTCCTACTTGCAACGCCACACATCCCATCCTGCAGAGTTTTAGTACCAAAGGAAATACCACTTTAAGGTTAATAAAAAACCTATAGGAAATAAAAAAAATAAAAAAAAACCAGTGATGCCCATCCGTACTTCTGAAAAGGTAAAAGGACAGAAAACATGCAGATATATATAGTAGTGCCAAATCCTCCAAATAACTCACAGACAGTGGATTAAGTCAAATAGTTATCTCTCGCTCCATTATTAAATTTGAATGACGCTTCTCTGGAGAATGACAACATTATGAGAGGAATAATTCCATCTGTATGAATAATTAAAAATAAAGTTATCAAACTTTCGTCGTCTCGCCCCTCTTTAATCTGAAGATCTGGAATATGAATCAGAGCTGCTGTCACAGGCCTCATCTTCACACCGCGCTGCCGCGCTTTTTTTTTTTTTTTTTTTTTTTTCTGAAATACTTCATTATGCTGAACTGGTTTGAAATTATATTCATACATCTCCACTGAATGTGACTGTAACGAGATAATTAGGTAAACTACAGAGGAAGAGACAGGTCAAGCTGAAAATGAAATGGGGGGGGGAAATAGAAAAGAAATGAACAAATCAATGCTGCGATGTTTGTGCAAGACGATCGTTCCCTCGTGTTCTTTTAACTTCAAAGATCCTCACCTAAAAACCCGTGGTCTGATATGTTCAGGTGGAATGTGTCTGATGCCCAGAGGTGTATCGCTCATTAAACATTTACACAGGAGGAAAATTATTCATTTATCAAAATTCATGAGCAGATATGTCAAGTATTGAGGTGAAATGTAGGCGGTTGAGGTGAAAATTAACTGTACTGTAGAGGGGGGGGGGGTGGGGGGGGGGTGAGAAGGTGTCGTCATGCACACTGTATGTCTCAGTCTATTATAGACCATTTGAAAAGAAACCGAGAATCCGGGGACAGAGGTGGAGTGACAAGGGTGGAGGATGGGGTGGAGAGATGGAATAAATTGTTTAGAACCGGATATGATCAAATTAAAAATATAAATAAATAGATAAATACATAAATAATGATAGTAATGATAATAAAACCAACAACAAACCCACTTTTATTCTTTGGCTTTTAGCGCACCTTGATTTATTTTCATCTTGTTTGATATCATATAACTTGTAGTAAGCTTGTTTGTTTTACATGTTTTCTATGTTTTATGCCTCGTCTCTTCTGTGCTTTTGAATTAACTTTTGAATTATTTTATTTATTTGATTTGATGTTTTTGATGTACAGCACTTTGGTTACCTTTTGTTTTTTTAAATGTGCTTTATAAATAAAGATTGATTGATTGATTGATTGATTGAACAACAACAATAATATTAATAATAATAATAGGAACCGTTGCAGACTATAATTTCAGATTAATTCATGCTTCCCAAATTAAAAACACGTTCACAAAAATGTTTTTTATGTCTATGGATCCAAAACCAGGGGGAACTTTCAAGTCAAACTCTACTACTTTGAGACAGGCATTCATTTTCTGTAGCTTTTATGAATTAAGCAGGAGTCACAATGAAGGATGATGTTAAACCTTTGTCCTGTAAAAATAGCAAATGTTCAAATATTCTCATTCCTTTAGTGGCAACAGAGTAGGCTACTCCACGTGCGTATTTATTTGAAAAGTTGTATAATTGGGGCCTTAATGTTACCTGACACTGAAGGTTATCTGCTGGAAGTATCATTGCTATCACTTCCTGACACCTTAAAGAAAAGATGCGGCTGTGATTTAAAAAAAAATATCTATATATTTTCTGCATATAACCTCAGTGGCTCATGCAAAACATTTGTGATAAATCGCAAACTTGTACTCTCAGGTTCGTTTTTGGGCCAAAAGAGAGAAATTCCTCGGTGGTTTCTTTGACTTTCTCATTGGCAAAAACAAATTCTCCTCAGGAAAGTTACTGAGAAGACAGTTAAGTTGTGTGCAAACACCCCCTTTGAAGGAGATCAGCAGAAACAAACATGCAGTGTGACTGACGGAGCTATTTATGAGCAGGAAGCACATTTTACAAGTGGAGTTGGATATTTTACTTTTTTTCCCCCCCCACTGTGCTTGCTGTGTTGGAAATATGACAAATATCCGATTTTCTGGGGTCTCATAAATGTGTGTTCCTCAGATTTGGACTCATTTCCTGACTTTGTGTCGGCTCTTTACGCCGCGGCAGAGACTCCTGTGATTGGAATATGTTTTGTCTGGGAACTGGGGACATGAAACATGACAAGATAAGTAATTTCCACCAGAAAAGGGTATTCTGCTGCTGCACGTAACTGGAGATAGATAAATAGAAAAGACGAGTGCCGGATGAGAGACAGAGTTAAGGAGAAAGGGTCAGCCAGGAGGTAAGTGACTGAGTAGATCTCCTTGTGCCAATAATTGTTCTGTGCTTTTGGGAACGAGCGAAAAGTCAGTGGAAACTGTGGAAAAAAGTTGTACCATCAGCGATGCGGCGTGTCACCTCTACAGCGGGATACAGAGAAGTCGTCTCCAGAACCTTTACGGCCTCCAGGATCGGTACTAAAACAGGCATCCTCACCCTGGGACCTCCATAAATGATGAAGACCGATGAAGATTCATGCTGATGGCAGACGGCCATCTCACATTCCTGTCATTAACTGGAGTTGCAATTAAATCTTTTTTTTTTACAGGTGCTCTGACAGAATCAAATCAGAGGTGATTTATCTGCTGGGTTCCGACCAGAGTTCCTCATTCAAAATCATCACTCATAATGTGGCGATTAATCTGCTTTCCTTAACCGTTTGAGCTAAAACTGTGATTTATAAGAGCACTGTGGCTTTTTCTTTTTAAACTTTTTTTTTTTTTTTCCTTGTCGGGGCGGGGCTTACATGAATTTCTCTTTGCAGCTGGCAGAATATAAATGGACATAAACTCTACGCAAGCATTTTGTACAAAATCCTCTAATTTCTCCTCTTCCGTCCTTCACACAGTGTGTTTTTCTTTGAACAAATTTAGGGACGAACACTAATCTAAAGTCACTTCATCCAATTCTAATCCAGCTAAAACACTTCAAAATATCTACACAACTCATGTGCTTTTTGCTGATGTATAACTCCCTGAGGTTAACCTGTGGACTCCTGCAGGACGAACATTCGCCAGAATGAGGGTCCGTTCCCACAGCAACAATTTCAAATTCAAACCAAAACCTTTGGTTGCACTGTTTAACGGGGGCACTGAAAATGCAAGTTTGCACTACAATTGTGGTCTTGTATTCTAACTGCATTGTTCTTAATGTTTCCGCTGTTGCCATGGAAACCGAAAACATTTTCAGAACGTTGCCGCGTAAACGTGAGACTTTTCTCAAACAAAAACGCCCAAAATTATGCATTTCCACTTGAAATGTTGTGTGAACACGGTATCACACTTTTGGATTTTTTTAACTTGTAGCAGAAATACATTTTGATTCAATATTAAAAAATGACAGTTATAGAAGGTTACGCTTATCTTAGCAAAAGGGGCAGAGACAGTCATTTATTGATAATACGATAGAAATAGATCCAGGCATTCTCATCAACGAGGGCGGAGGGTAAATAATATGCTTGATGACAATCACGTCACAATATTGACTGGTTCCCATTTTGGCTGCCAAAACATCCAAACCCTGTTGAGAGGTACAGAGGATGCTGTATATGATGAGGCGAGCCTCTATCAGGTGTGACGCACCAGAAAAAAAACAAGAAGGCCGTTGCTGGGCTAATCCCCCGCCGGAGGGCTTTCTATTTTCTCACAAAGCCAGCTCTAAGGCAGCACACTTGGTACACTAGAGGGTGTTCCATGGGTCCTAGTAGATAATTATGTAGAATCTGAAAGGTCTTCTTCATAAGCTATGTCAAAATACGTCTCCAGAGCCCAAAAGGTGTTTTTATGCACTTAGTGACCCTGTGACATGATATGCAAATTAGGTCCTGGTCACCATGGTGCCCCTTCTCCCCAGGTGGAGTGTCCATGTGTGAAGTTTGGTGACTGTGGGCCCAGGAACTGCTGAGAAATGAGGAGAAATGTTTATATGAAAATACATGTATTGTGCAACCATGACGAGTACATTTCAGACCCTACCGATCTTCAAGGTCAAGGTCAAGGTCAGGTCACTTGGTATGCTGGAGGGTGTCCCCAGAGTACTAGTAGGTGTGTATACAATTTCAGAGCCCGAGCTCAAAAACCTAGGCCTCCAGAGCCCAAAATGTGTTTTTAAGCACTTCGTGACCCTGTGACCTACTTAATATGCAAATTAGGTCAAGGTCACCATAGTGTCCCTTCCCCCTCTGAGATGTATCCACATGTGAAGTTCGGTCACTGTGGGCCCAGGGGTTGCCGAGATATAGGTAGAAACGTACGGACGTACGTACGGAGACTGTTTCAAGATCCCCCTTCGGGGCCTATCGGCTACGGCGTGAGATAAAAACACTAAGGAAGTGCCGTTTGGGTGTTGCTGAAACTCCGGTCATCTCGCCATCACGCTTTGGTCCTGATCGGATTCCTACACTTCCAGGACGGGTCCGTTCAGGTGCGTCCCAACACATCCCTTCCACTAACAGGTGATCACCTCACTGCACATGATCTGTATTCAAGGCCGCTTCAAAATTAGCCCGATCTCCACCGTCAACCTGACTCACTCGCCAGCAGTAAAATCCACCCTGATCCTCTGAGGAGACGCCCCGCTGGCTCCGGAGTCATTTTGCAGTTTCACATTGGTTGAAGGAGTTGAGATAAAGCACCGAGGTGGCCACAGGCAGCGACTGCTGGTTTCTTAACTCACAAAAAAAAAAAAAAAAAAAAACCCACAAATCACAGTGGTTTGTCCAAGTGACAGAATTTAAAAAAAAAAAAAAAAATCCCATGGGCAACATGCAGAGATTCAAGAGTTGTGTGAAAATGTTTGCTCTAATTTTTTTTTTTTTTTTGCTTTCATTTGGAAATCTTTGAAAGAGCAGCCTGTTACTTCAGTTCTGAAGCAAACAGCGAGGAAAAAAAGGAATCCGTGAAAAGCTCCACTCTCAAATATGTACTCAACTGCCGGGTTTATGCAGAATGCATTGCCACTGTTGCATAATGCATTGCGCTTGCCTGGTTTAAGAAATGCAAATCAGCTCAAGTTGATGGAATCCAATCAAGTTGATGGAATCCTTCCACAGGCGTGGCCATGAAACATTTGTGATTCTTCACATGTTATTGATGCAGCAAAAGTAAAAAGACAGAGAGAGAGAGAGAGGGGGGGTGCAGGTAGAGAAGCAAGAGAGAGAGGGGCATGAAAAAGTAAAATGAGTATGAAATTTTGTCTGGAGGAATATGACACCAGCTGCTACTTTCTATTTCAAACAAGGGATGAAAGATGTAGTGTAGCACCATGTGCTCGCCCAAATCAGCTTAAAGAAGCCATTTTGCAGGGCGATGTCCTGCTCTCTCCGACGTGTTGTAGAAACATGCATTTTTCTTTTCTTTTCTTAGGAATGCCCAAATGCTCCAAAAAAAAACAACAACAAAAAAAACCCCTCTCCGAGCAGTTGCTTGCATTTCGAAGCCACAAATCCATTTTTTTTTTACATCAGACATCGTCAAAATAACATTTTAAACCTTTTTTTTTCCACCCTCCCCAAAAGGTGCAGATGTATTTGGGTCAGAAGAAGCTTACAAGCGTCGCTTGAACGTCTGACCTCTGTGTCAAAACCAATCCAGCCGCTCGCAGCCCGGCTGCCACTGGCCTCCACGGCTTCCCCGATCGTCTTACGCAAAGAAACTGTCTGGAATCTTTATTGATCAGGAGCCACAATCCATCAGGAGGTTATTTGGCATTGTGTGCTCTGAGCGGCGAGTGCAGAGCCTCACTTGTTATTTCAAGTCGATATCTTTAATACCGGCTAGTGAACTTCAAGTTTTATTTGTATCAATATTTGTGGCGGCGGGGAGGAGAAAAAAAAACAACATTATATGGTACATTGTTTGGAAATCAATAGCTTTAAACCTTTATCCCGCGCTAAATTACTCAGATTACAGATGCTTTGTTGACCCACTTGGACTGAAGTCTGGAGTTATTTATCAGTCATGGGGGACATGCAGACCTTGTTCCCTGCACACAGTCACCAAGTAAATGACTGCATGTAGGGTTGCTGTTAAACAGACTATACATTTTTAGGTACTGGATTAATAAATGCCCTTTTGGGTGAAAAATATCAAACGTCACGCCATTTATTTACTTCTGTCGGGGCCACAAAAATGAGGAAAGTAGTCTCTAAAAAGTGTAGATCCATCTACACATCCATCCATCCATCCATCCAAAAAAATGGATGTATGGATGACAAACCAAACAGTGAAGACACTTGTCCAGATTATCATTGGACAGTGACCGGTTGTGATGTGTGTCAAGATATGATATACTGCTCGACATTCACGTAAAAAAAAAAGAAAGACAAACAAAAAAAAAAAACCCCATTCTATTTCATTTTAATTTCCACTGTGGAGGATTGAAGTCTGCAACAGGCGTCACTTTGAATTAAGTCTGCGTGACACTTCCTTCCTTTGAACGTCTGGTCGGCCACCTCCTCGACTCTTAACCTCCCAGAGGGGGGGGGGGGGGGGGGGGTAGGAAAAAAAAAAAAAAAGTTCAAACAGCTGAATCAATAGCAATTTGGGGGCAACACTCTTGTCACTTCCCACTTCTTCTTCTTCATCTCCCACCACCCGGGCTGCAACCTCAGAGACAATTTGCAGCGCGACATTGCTCTGATAGGACAACAAAGAAGACCCTGGACAAATGGCTCTTTGAGGGGGTGGGGGGCGGGGGGGGGGGTTGTTGAAGGGGCTGAGATCAGACAGGTCTGCTGATAAATGCATTCCGTGCCATTCTGTCTGCAGGACACTGAGTTTTCCTTGAATTGCATGAAAATGAATTGCATGAAAATGATGGAAATTATTGCCTTATTAGAGAGCCGCTAATGCAGCAGCTTTCAAAGGAGGTCATTTCGATGCCTTTTTTTTCTAGCTCATCTGGACATTTTGGGAACAAATTGGGACAAAATGAAACACTCATTTTACTGAAATTCACCGGTTTTGACTTGAATTTGCTGCAAGTTGCTGCATCAGTTTTTGTTTGTTGAACAGCGTTATGCTTTGCTATTGCTTCACGAAACGGCTCTCAATTGTATGTTTAAATCATTTTCAAACATGTGGCTCCTGCGCTACAATTTACCTGCAACAGGGCCCAGTTGTGACCGACGGGATAAACTTACAAAATCTTACAAAATAAGTTCAATATCCCTTTAGTTTTATGATCGTTTATTTGAGGATGTTTCCACTGGATGAGAATCCAGTGGAAACATGTCAAACTTAAGCTGCAGAAGAAGAGAAGAAAGAGGAAATGCTCACATAAAGGTAGTTACTGTAAAGGGAACATAGATTCCACTTATACCGTATAGAGCTTTTCTACCATGTGAGCCGCCCCCGAAGCGCTTCGCACCGTTAATCACATTCATTCACACACAAGAACACTTTCAACATGAGTTTCTAAAAAAACATGCTGACTTTAATCCTCTAAAGACAAAAATAGAATTTAAAACAAAACTCCTGCCATGTTTTTCCGTCTGGGGCTTCGTGTTGTCAAATGTCGATCCGCCATGTTGAACCAGTACAACGTCCCCGCTGCATTTGGCTGCTGAATGCTGATATTCAAATACCATTGTTGAGGCTGCCACTCCGTCTCAGAGCGCAGGGATTGCACGTCCCGCCCCCTAATCCATCACGGCCATTATCTGCAGGCCGTCCTGCGAGAGTAAACCGAGAACCAGCTCCCATCATTCACCTGCCATCTCTCAGCATCCGGAACTTTCTCTTTTCTTTGCCTCGGCAACTGGAACAGCTGGAAAGAATTTACATACATTTTTATTGTATATAGATACACACACACACACACACACACACACACACACACACACACACACACACACACACACACACACACACACACACACACACACACACACACACACACACACACACACACACACACGGAGACTTATGCAGTATGGTCACTTTTGTTTCTTGTTCTTAAATTTGCGGCGGTGATTAGAAACGTCGGTAACACTTTATAATAACTATCCGTTATAAGTAGTTAATAAACCATTAATAGCCATTTGCTAATGAGTTATACA
>NC_137658.1:1556060-1598560 GCF_963422515.1 Blennius ocellaris | reverse complement strand
TGGAGCGTGGCGGTGTCGTACGTTTACATCGAAGAAGCCGCGGTCGCCGTCGCTAAATCAGTGTGTTTTATAGAAATTATGCAAATCACTTCTGGATGAATTAGAGACAGACTTTAACAGCTGCAGCCGCTTGAGCGACGGCTCGCCTAATGCGAAGCTTCACAGCGTGAACTCGGGTCACAGAGTGATTGTGCGGCTTGCAGGTGATTTCAGGGGAAAGGCAAATGTCAGGATGAAGAGATGTGGAGACAACTTCCTGTGCTCCACTCTTTCCTTTTCTTTTTTATTTCACTTGCCCCGGGGAGGCTGACGGGATGAAACCAGACTGGACTCAGAACAAGCGAGGTTTCTGTTAGGGGGGGGGGGGGGGGGGGGGGGGGAGTGCTCTCTGACTCATCCTCTGCAGCTTTAACGAGCCATTTGCACAGGATCCGAATCAACACGGCACTCGCCCTCTTTATCGCCCTCTTTATTCCTCCTTTCTCATCCGTGGTCAGTCACACGTGGACAAGATGCGCAAGACGGAGATGAGCGGCGTTTGTTTGGTTTACGTCTCACTGCGGTTCATACGTGAGCCTCGTCGTGACTCGGAGGCGTCGTTTACGCCGCAGCGCTTTCACGGTAAAAACGCACAAAAAAAAAAAAAAAGAAACGTTGAGGCGTTTTGGGGTCCGAGTCCACGACAGGAACATTTTTTAAAAAAAAGGCTCCGAGTCCGTCTCCATGGAAACTGCAGAAACACTCCTGCTGCACATGTGCACGACCGGCTGCAGCAAAGAGATGTTCTCTGGAGTTTTGGGAGAGGAACATTGTTGCTTAACTATTTCATTTTGTGATGCTCCGGATGTTTCCTCCAGGTGAGCGGTGGACTGCAGCTGCACCACGTCGGGCTGTTTGCAGTAGGCTGTCTCTCTCACAGTCCTGAAATATTCAATTTCTCCCTGCCTGGGAGAGACGCAGCCTGGATGTGAGCGTGCGTGTGGTTTTAAAGCTTATATATGCTGTTAAAGATTGATATAAGCTGCCTCCGCTGGATTTACACAAGCGAGTCTCATACCTCCAGATTCTGACCTTTGAACTGTTGCGCCGACAACAACTCCTCTGTAACAAACAGCACTTCGCTTTCCACAAATATTTCTCGCATGCAGGGCTTTTGTGCGTGCATCGCACGACGGCGCTCGCAAACAAAATGTCACGACCACACCTGCCGTCGTTCATCCCGCGAAACTGATCGGCTTGAATATCGAATACCGTATTTTCTGCACTATAAGGCACCTAAATACCTCAAATTTTCTCAAAAGCTGCCAGTGCGCCTTATAAATGGAAGAATTGCTATGCTATTTGACAGCTGAACAACCAGAAGCTTTTATTTTGACAACTCTGACTTCACAACCGGATCTTCAGAGCGGACGACACTCCACACAACACCTTCATCACTCATGGTTGCACACCAACATTCTAACAAACCAAAATAAACTAGATGAAATAATTACTCCCTAAACTGGGGAACAAAAACACATAAACACAATCAACACAACACCAAGCCCAACATGCCTTGCATCCTGAGCTCCTCAGTGCAGCCGATAGCTGCAATGAATTATGGGAGTTTCTGTTTGTGGTGTTTTAAATGCAATTATTGGGGGTTCTATTTGGTTTGTGGTGTCGGTAATAATTGTGTTGTGTTGTGTTTTTGTTGCTTAGTTCATGTAGTTTAGTTTATTACCGGTAGTTGTAAGTTGTCAACCAGCAGTGAAGAAGGTTTTGTGTGTAGTGTCGTCCTGGCATAGGCTGCAGGTAGGACTATCAAAATAAAGCGTGTGCACCTCTCTGGGTGTTAGAATCAGTGGAAAATGTAACCTAATGGCTTTGAGCTATAAAGGTTATGACCACTGGTCTGTTCCATGCACCTTATAGGGCAATGTGCCTTATATATGAACAAAGTTGTAAACTATGTCAATCAATGTAGGTGCGCCTTATAGTGCGGAAAATACGGTAATTATCAGTGTGGCTAAAACGGAGCGATAAGAAGAGTTTACAGCGAAGTGGTTTGTCTCGAGTGTCTTTCAACATGGATGAAACGCCATAAAGACGCATCAACAGAAGCACACAATAGATTTCTGGGAGCGTCTCTCCGTCTGAGCAGTGGTTCCTAATACAGAGACATGTCAGCTGAAGCAAAACCACCTGAGGGCTACAACCATCACAAGCCTGTGATGCTGACCTTTGCTTTTTTGACTTCCGAAGATTTCAGAGGTTTGATGATATTATGAACTGCACACAGTGGAATAATAGAAAAAAAAAAAAACATCCGTTGCTTTTCTGGGTTGCGTTGTGAATGTAGTAGCTACGGGCTGTTGTGGGAGACATTCACAGGTCAACGTTTTCAAAACTTTTGTTGTGTTCTGGGTGTGCGTTTACACAACAGTGGTGCTCGGAGTCACTGAGAACACTTTTTTTTTTTTTTTTAATAAATTCTCTGTCTCCGTGGAAACGGTGGAAGTAGGCTCGGTCTCTGCGTACTCCACAGACACGCTGATACTTTGCATGTGCGCCTTACCTAATTTTTATCAATGGAAATGATAAGATTTGGTATATATATATTTTTATAATGCAAAATAATGTTTGTACGGAGCCCCTCTGGTGACATTGGTGGAAAAAAAAATTATTGCTTAATAACGCGTGGCCACTCATTATTTTCGACCAACAGATCCAAGTTTGACATTACTTTTCTCCAAATTTCTACAGTAATATTCTTTTATCTTACTGGTACTGGTAAAGGACTATATCTAGTATTGCACTGACGTGAAATCAGGCATAAACCTATGAAGAATCTTTTTTTGACAAATCATTATTTTCGTTAATTTGCTCCAAGTTTAAGAGTACTTTACTCCAAATCCCTACAGTAATATTCTTCGATATTGCTCGCAGTAACAAACAAGTATGTCTAGTATTGCCTTGAAGTGGAATCAGGCATAAACCTATGAAGGATTCCTTTTTATTGCATTTTGAAAACAGGCGAGAGATCACTATTTTCAAAGAAACAGATTCTAGTTTAAGAGTACTTTTCTCCAAATTTCTACAGTAATATTCTTTCATATTTCTTGCAGTAACAAAGGAGTATGCCTAGTTATTGCACTGAAGTGAATTGTGTGTAAACCTATGAAGGTTTCGCGTTTTGGCGCAGTTAAAATTGAGTGCCGGCTCACTTGACGGCAGTTTAATAACGCGTGGCCACGACTTATTTATCTCGTTCCCACGCCTTAATAACGCGTGGCCACGGGTTATTAAGCAATCATTTTTTTTCCACCAATGTCACCAGAGGGGCTCCGTATGTTTGTGTAAAAAAAAAAAAAAAAAATTTGTTTCATCACTCACATCAAGTCATAAATACTAGTTTTGATATTAAAAACTTTAAATTGTCTTTTTTCCCTTGTCGGCCTTCCTTTGCTTTGCAGGGCCTCTGATGTCTGGCCGCCACCACCGAGTCAAGTCAGTCAGCAGTAATCTGCCGGCTTTACACTTCCATTCGTGTTGGACAGAAACATTATCACAGTCTGGATTCGTACGCGGCCCATGCGGATGCCGATAATCCTGTAAACACCAGGTTCAAACCTGCAGACGACAGAGAACAACAAGTGGCGGCGGCGACACAACGAGGGGTCAACGTTTTCTCTCAGTTCCCGTTCTCGGGTGTGTTTCCCCCTCTGTAAATACAGCGGCGGCTGATAAAACAAGGCTTCATTTTACGAGGGGGAGATATTGAACGGCGCCAGAAAACAACTCTTGTGAACGCCGCTAAACGCGTCGCCTTGACTCCCAACAGAAGGGTCAGGCACGCAGAGAAGAACATGTTCGCTTTGCTTTCGTTCAAATTTACCGACTCGACACTCCCCAAATACGACTGACCGAGAGAAGACGGATTGGTAGGTAACTGGTGAGCATCGACTATTTTCAAATAGATCACGATTTAATGGCAAAAGGGATGAGGGTCCGGATTTAATCAACTGCACCACGTTGGAGACGCGCACGCCGCGGCTGAGATAAATGAACGTTTCCTTCAAAATGAGAGCGCGGGTTCATTTATCTCAAGCTGTTTGGTATTGGCTTAAAAAAATAAATAAATAAATAAATAAAGAACGTTCTAATTTCACCAACACCCATATAGAGATGTTGAAATCAGACTTCAATGGCTCATTAGTGCTGAGATTTTTAACTCACAGAGGGGAATGTGTCTCTCGTTTCAACTTAAAGACAAACTAACAACGAGGAGCATTAAACAGGAATTCGAATGAACTGAAGCTCTGATCATGTTCATCCAGGGAGACGTGGCATCAGCCGAGACCCAAAATACTTCAGTCTGATTTACTAAAGGCTTGTAAAAAGGTGCAGAAACCTGATATCAAGCAGAAGCTGATGGACCCGACTGATGACTGCATCAGACAAATTGTGTCGAACACATTTCAGCTCAGAGGCCACACGCGGCACCATTTCATCTCCAGTTCTTCTTTGTTGTTTTGCAGAGTACGCGTGATGAAAATGCTTCTATTTTGACAAACAATTGCTAATGACAATGGACAACAATCGCAACATAAAACCATTTTCATTGGGAACCTTCTGGTGCAAAATACAGTGAAATGTCCATAAAAATTCCTCTATTTTTTATACATTTGAAAAAAAAAGTCCTTATTTCCAGATGTGTATTAAGATATTCTCTCTTTTGTAACTCTTATGAGGTCATGCCATCTTTTATTAACTTTCTCTGCTGTTCAGATTGTTTACATCTCCCACCAATATGTATAATTCCAAGTTTTCACATCTCATTCTGCACTTGCAGGCATTCGGAGACACGTCCAATTCTTCTACGATGGAGGAAAGTCACGTCAAATGCTAAACGAAACATTTAAATACTGCTGCTTGCATGTGCTGGCACTCAAAGGTGTGCAAAGCGCACACAAACCACAAGCGCCATCTATTTGCCTGTGCGTTTAGTTGCAACCTTCGTAAATCTGGAATCTCACATTTCAAAGTTACGACTTATTTACAGGATGCAAGTGGGTCGATGTGCAACCCTGGTTATTCCTAAATCAATAATGAAGTGTAGGAATTCCTCTTTTATTTGGTGCTTTCTTCTGTTTCGTCTGAAATGTGACAGACCTTTCTCCTCGCAGCGAGTGGGAACCTGCCGAAGCCGGGAACGTTCCCCCACACTTTACAACTCGTTTCCCCACATATCAATGTGCGCCGTGGCCGCGGCTGTCACGGGGGGGGGGGGGGGTAATGAATAGCTGTGATGAATAGCAAGAGGAGTAAGATAAATACAATCAAATATTGCTTTGTCACCCGGCTTCGTTCAGACTACTTTCGCCGGCACACACATGCAGCATAATGTCTGAGCCGGAGAGCAGGTCGGCTGCGTTAGCAAGACATTAATCATCAGGTTGGATGTTAATGCAGGCTGGAGGCCCTTCAGTCTTCATTCAACACTGCTGGCCTGTCAGAAATCACTGGACAAGGCACAGTCTTATCTTCAAGTCCTCTTTCTATTTGTTCTATTACTACTTTTCACCTGGTGTAATTGCTTGTACCCCCCCCCCCCCCCCCAGTCCATTAAGTGAATTCCAGCATTGTCATACCATCAATATCGTCCTCCTTTATTATATCCACAGCCAATAAAACCACGCTCCACCTGCCTGCAATCTTTTATTGGTGCTTACGTGTGAGATATTATATAAGTGATTTTCTTAACAGACGTACCTATTGAAAATGCTCAAACTTAAATATCTTGGAAAAGAAAACCCCAATCTTTTCTGAGCTGTAATCACCGCACAATGCGGATTATTATTATTATTATTATGAACAATGGAAACCACCAGGGTGGAGGGACGACCGGCGTTTAACCGAGGTGGGCCAACAGACCCTCCAGGGGTTGATTTCATAAAAGCCAAATTACAGATAAATGTGCTTAAGTAGGCCTCTGTGAATGTGAAGCACAGACCAAAGTTAAAAGAGCAATCTGGGGTTCACGTCAGTTCGGTTTTTTCGTGAACACAGCGTGATTTCCTCTGGGCTTCAATAGCTAAAGTGCTGCTCAGGGGTGTGTTGTTCTCTGAATAAAAGGTGGGTTGATCTGCAGCATAATGAATGAGGCTGGAAGCAGCTCACATGAAAAAAGCCAATGTCAGTTTTCTATGCGGGCGTCTCCTGACACCTGTCCAGGTAATCCCCCGTGGGAAGCGCGTTGTGTTGTCTACGGGTTGTGCATGACTAAAATATTAATAACAGACCATTCCTGGAACTGTTCGTGAAGCAATTCTTTCGATCTGGTTATTTGCAATGATCCTTGTAATTTTCCGTCAAGGCAAAAAAGCACAAGGAGACTTTATCACAGCAGCCACATTGAACCAAGCAGTGTCACTGCTTCCTAGACGTTAATGTCACTGTGGTCACATTTTCAAACAATGGAAGGTCTCCTGAGGAGAAGCTTGGGATCATTTTCAGATTAGACTATACACAGATTTGAATGATGCCCGGTTCCAAAGCCTCTCGATGCTTCGTGCACCGTCGGAGTGAGCGTGACGTCACACGTTCCCTCCGCGTTGAATATCGTGCAATCTCTCATATAGCGGCTACATTATTCATGTTTCGCAAAGCCACCCTGACAGGATGGCTTTTAGGCCAGTTTGATAGCAACGAGCTAATTACTTCTGTCTCAGTGTCACTACTCTTAAGAGATGTAAAAAAAATATATACATATTTGTTTTCTTTGAGATTTTGCTTGGTGGTTTGTTGGGACAGATTGGAGTCTCCTTGTGGCCCATGCGCCTTAACGTTTGACACACCTGATCTAAAGCATACAAGACCCTCATTTAAATACTGACGATGATTGATGCGCTGGATCTTTGCAAATCGAGCCTGAATTCAATCCACACCGAAACGATAAGGCGGCGTTGCACCTGGAGATAAGGCGGCGTTGCACCTGGAACGTTCGGCCTGTCCTTCGAAAACCAGAGAGAACAGAAATGGTCCGGAGCGCAGAAGGACACGTTGCTGTTGTCAAAGTCAAAATAGGTGAAACCTGCTGCTTTATAAACACGTCTTAGTCACAGAGTCACCTTAGAATACCAACGCCAACAAGCCTGCGTGATATTTGACCCAAACGCAGTGCGAGCAGCCTGAGCACCCCGGCAGGGTGGAGCTAAAACCTTGGCAGCAGAGAGAGAGAGAGACAGAGAGAGAAAGAGAGAGAGAAAAAGAGAGAAAGAGAGAAAGAGAGAGAGAGAGAGACAGAGAGAGAGAGAGACAGAGAGAGAGAGAGAGACAGAGAGAGAGAGACAGAGAGAGAGAGACAGAGAGAGAGACAGAGAAAGAGAGAGACAGAGAGAGAGAGAGAAAGAGAGAAAAAGAGAGAAAGAGAGAAAGAGAGAAAAAGAGAGAAAGAGAGAGAAAGAGAGAGACAGAGAGAGAGAGACAGAGAGAGAGAGAGACAGAGAGAGAGACAGAGAGAGAGAGAGAGAGACAGAGAGAGAGAGAGAGAGAGAGAGAGACAGAGAGAGAGAGAGAGAAAGAGAGAGAGAGAGAGTGAAAGAGAGAGAGAGAGAGAGAGAGACAGA
The DNA here is from genome assembly GCF_963422515.1 of Blennius ocellaris. Classification (NCBI taxonomy): domain Eukaryota; kingdom Metazoa; phylum Chordata; class Actinopteri; order Blenniiformes; family Blenniidae; genus Blennius; species Blennius ocellaris. The sequence goes on along the minus strand of NC_137658.1, from coordinate 1,590,950 downwards.
GAGAGAAAGAGAGAGAGAGAGAGAGAGAGAGAGAGAGACAGAGAGAGAGGGACATAGAGAGACAGAGAGAGAAAGAGAGAGCGAGAGAGAGAGAGAGACAGAGAGACAGAGAGAGAGGGACATAGAGAGAGACAGAGAGAGCGAGAGAGCGAGAGAGAGAGAGAGAGAGAGCGAGCGAGCGAGCTCTGCGCATGGCTGGATCGCTTCCCCGGGCCTGCAGCTCCTCCCCAGAGGTGCACCGAACTTTTAATATAATTAAAACAAGGCTGGGAAACACAACTTTAGAGATAAGGGCGGCAGAGTGTCAGCCGCTTGGCAGCACCTCTTTTCATCCCTCTCAGAGGCAACTAAACCGAGTTATTAAGTGCTGGAGGGCAACAAGGGTGCAGCCGGGAATGGCTCGCCATGTGACAGCATTAAATAGAAGTTGAGTTTGACAGCTGACAGTGGATTCGGGATTGACGGTACAATAACAAACAGCTCTGAGGAAAACGGGAACGGGAACTCTCTCTCTCTCTCTCTCTGGGGTTTTCTGTTTCGGGATGGACACGAGTGGACGAGAAGAAAATGACGACGCAAAAGCACAGCGAAAGTTTTGCATTTACAGACTGGTTCTTTTTCCAAGTCACTATAATCAAACTCGTCCGAAATCCGGCTTATAGTGTATCGGTGTCAAGTAACGTTCACTCTCTGCCTGATGTACAGTATTCTGAACTTCAGTCTCGGCCCTGGCCGGATCCACTTCACAGTCTTACTTCTGGTCTACGAAGCGTTGAATACATCTCAGGTGTTTACTCATAGAATAAGAACCGTCCAGACCCCTGAGGTCCCCGGGAAGAGCTTTACTGAGTGCTCTCAGAGTCAGAAGAAACAAGGTGAAGCTGCTTTTAGTTCCTACGCTCCTCACCTGTTCACACACCCTACGCTCCTCACCTGTTCACACACTCTTCTTTTAAATCAGAACTTGAGAGACTATCATCTGCTCAGGGTTTCGATTAAACAATAGAGTTTACTTGCCTGAATATAGTCTTCACTATATTAATGAGGGCCTTTTTCCATAACCTCGTTTTGTTGTTTCCTGTATTTCTGTGTGAATCACCTCGTGTCTGAACGGTGCTACAGACATACGTTTGCCTTGCCTTCAACTGTCGGCGGTTAGAATGATGTGGCTGATTAGTGCATGCCAGAGATTGACGAGTGGACGACACTCTTTTAGTTTTAGTCACAGTCGAGACTGTACAACGTCTGAGGCCGGTATTGGAGTTGGATGGAGGGAGGAGGGAGATGTGGAAACTATACGTTCGACTATTCCCCCCTGAACCTTTATTGGTAGAAAACTCCGACATCATCACTTCCTCCTTGTGGCACAAACAATCTTTTATGTGAGTTATTTATGCCTGTTTGAGTTATTTATGTTTGACGAGTCATCCAGGGCCACAATGAACCTGAAAAGACGGTGATGAACTATTTTTATATGTTGTGTATAAAACCTTGCATGTACATAGATGTCTGTGGAGGTATGGCATTGTTGGGGGGGGGGGGGGGGGGGGGGGGGGGGGGGAAGAAAAGAGAAAAAGTCCCATGATCCCAGCTCTAATGAAAACTGGATGACAAACGAGGAGCACAAAGCAAAATGTGACTGCAGAAGTTCTTTTTATACACTGATGGCGACAATATGAAGATGATTTACAGGCTGTTGAACTGAAAGTAACGGACATCAAGCATAACAAAGGCCTATCTTTATTTGTTCCCACGTTATTTAAAAAAAAAATTCCTTTGAATTCCTTTAAAAAACATTTTTTATCAAATTTTATCTTAAAAATGTCGACTACAAACACAAATAATTTCCCCATCCTGCTCAGGCTTTTTTCATTTTTTTTTAAACTTAATGGAAGAAACATTTAACGGAGCCTTTACCAACTTTTTTTTATTGTGCTGTTATCTTTTTTATCTTTCAGATCTTCTCCTGGTCAAATGAAGTGAAAATAAATCATGTGGCAATCAAGTGAAAACGCTTCAAGTGAAAATGTATTTGTTTTGCATTTTTGTTTCAGAAAAGTTTTATACAGCCACGGCAGAAACGCTGAAAACAATAAAGTACATGTGTTGGGCCACTAGAGGGCGTTGCTGCTTGTTTTTGGTACTGAAACCAGACACACACGCATTCAGAGAACAATATGATAGAAACATAAACAAAGGGAGTACATTCATATGTACGACCAAGTTGCTAATATGGTGACTTTCAAAATAAAAGTCCCAGGAGAATTTGGACTGGGAGCCATGACACAGTCAAAAGAGATAGTCTCACTTCCGCCCGTTCACATGACGAGGGAGTGCGACTGTTTTCACGCAAAAAATTCCACACTGGGAGCAGTTTTCAAAAAGTTGTGCTTTCAGTGGCTCTGAGCTCCGTTGTCGTGTAAATAGACACACGAAACGCAACAGAGGTTTTACAATTTCATTCGAACCGGTTGAAAAGGAAAAAAAAAAATCCGATGATCAGAAGGTATGTTCTTAATAAACTTAGTTGCTCCTGATCACTTCATTGGCAGCCAGTTTCCCCGGGGCTGCGCTGCTTGTTTGAAGCGAAACATCAAAGTAAAGTGACGATTTTTTTTTTCAGTCTGCTGCGTGGACTTTGAAATTCATCCGTTTTTCCTGGACGGCTCGTCAAAAACAGCTCCGTCTCGATCACAACGGTCATACATCTTTTAAAAACGTAAAAAAAATAATGACAGGTCGTCAAAATGCCTTCGATTTGAATATTTACTGACTGAGAGAAAACCGACATTGTACATTTGGTGTTGAAACACGTGAAAGCCTCCTGATGCTCGGCGTATTCCTCCGCTGAGTTTGGCCCAAGCTGTGAAAGAGGCTTTCATGTATTACCTGCCAGGAGGGTCATGCACAGTAGGCGATAATTCCTCTGCAGGATGTGGTAATAATTACTAATCTTCATTGCGCAGCTGTAGGGATGTTTGCTGTCCAATCAAAAAAAAAAAAAAAAAAGCCTCCTGCATTCTGACACATCTCATTTTGTCCTTCTACATGTTTGTGAAAACAAAGGAGACGAGACCTCACAGGCTCCTGCAAACAAACATGGAGAATATAAATACGCTATACGGTCACTTACTGAAATGTGTTTAATCATAATGTGACATGCGAAACAATTTCAATACATCTTCCTTTTTTTTTTTTTTTTTACACCTCAAGCACTCGGTGTGGAGTGAAATACATGTGTATGAAAGCAATTAAGGTCTGTTCCCAATAAATTCATCCAAGCATTACAAACTTAGTTAAGACTGTTGCCAACAAATGGCGGAAAGACAAGCTTTCTGTGACGTAGAACACAGAGACTGCACGTCACTCCACAAACATCGACGGCGTCTCCCATGTTGATTTTGGGACATGCTGATTAACTCCTGCCCACTGTGGTAATGAAGAAGGAAATAGTACCATATTTTCCACACTATAAGGCACCTAAACACCTCAAATTTTCTCAAAAGCTGCCAGTGCGCCTTATATATGGAAGAATTGCTCTACTCGAGTCTGCTACTTGCCAACAACCAGAGGCTTTTATTTTGACAACTAACTTCACAACCGGATCTTCAGAGGACGACACTCCACACAACACCTTCATCACTCATGGTTGCACACCAACATTCTAACAAACCAAAATAAACTAGATGAAATAATGACTCCCTAAACTGGGGAACAAAAACACATAAACACAATCAACACAACACCAAGCCCAACAACGACCCACAATAACCTCCAACAACACAAAACATGAATTCCCATCATGCCTTGCATCCTGAGCTCCTCAGTGCAGCCGATAGCTGCAATGAATTATGGGAGTTTCTGTTTGTGGTGTTTTAAATGCAATTATTGGGGGGTTCTATTTGGTTTGTGGTGTCGGTAATAATTGTGTTGTGTTGTGTTTTTGTTGCTTAGTTCATGTAGTTTAGTTTATTACCGGTAGTTGTAAGTTGTCAACCAGCAGTGAAGAAGGTTTTGTGTGTAGTGTCCTCCTGGCATAGGCTGCAGGTAGGACTATCAAAATAAAGTACGTGCAGCTCTCTGGGTGTTAGAATCAGTGGAAAATGTAACCTAATGGCTTTGAGCTATAAAGGTTATGACCACTGGTCTATTCCATGCGCCTTATAATGCGGTGTGCCTTATATATGAACAAAGTTGTAAATTATGTCAATCAATGTAGGTGAGCCTTATAGTGCAGAAAATACGGTATATGGTTTTCACCTCTATAGCACAGTTCCACATGATAGCGAGAGTTTGAACACAAGGTGCAGGTATTGATATCTCTTTATGAAAGTTGTCATATCCTCCACAGACCTTGTATTGAAAGTTTCCAGCTCCTCCGACAGACTTTCTTCACTTCTGGGACGTCGTTCCAGGTACGGGGACGATTATTACGGCTGGAAAACCTTTCAGGAAGTCAATTTTACGTCATACAACCATTTTAAAGGAAGAGTATAAGTACGAGTGCAAACCTTTAAGATACTTGGCGATACCGGATACGAGTACTTATCATATACTATCAGGCCTAATGTATACTCAATACAGAAATGATATGCAAAGACTATACACCGCTACAGACCACCTCTGCGTCAACGCTACGTCACCTCCGACAGCCTCCAATTAATCCCTCGGGCTCTCTCGTGTACCTGCGGGTGACGTTGTTGACTGATGATGTCATTGTAATACTTGCTGGCTTGTACCGAGGATCTGGTAATGAGTGCAATATCGGCGCGCAATATCCTAGCAGATATCATTACCGGTGCATCCCGAGATCGAATCACGAAAACTTTGAATTGAAAGATTATCAACCAACTCTGCCATCGGAGCCCAGAGGACCTCTCAGAGCAGTGTCACGGAGGTTATTTCACTCTTGAAATATACATGCGTTAGTGTTGAATTCCTAATGGCAGCAGTGATGGAAATTGAATAGTTTGGATTTTGTATAATAAGGACAGCGCGTCGGTACAACGTCCAGGGGTTTCTCATTTCAACTGGAGTCAATTACCGGGCCTCTTGCAAGTTAAATACTGACCTTATCTACGCTGACAAATGTGCAATTTCTTCACACTCGTCTGCATCCCGGCATGCTTTGCCGTCTTTTATTTACTGCCCACTTCTAAATGCCACATTTGCTCCTTTTCATTCCTTCTTTGTTCCATTTTTCTCTCTTATTAAAGGGAACCAGATTTAAGTGTTTCTTCCCCGGATTTCATTACTCACCGCAACAACAAACACCATTTTGTTTGTCCCCACTTAATGAAAGTCAAAAACAAAGGAAAACAGTCATGTCTGTGACACGCTATCTGATTTTTGTGACTTGGGCACGAATGCAGAGTGACTCCTAAACCAAATATTAGTGAATACAGCAGACACTAAATATACTTTAGGAGGAGAGAGAGCTGTGTGATTTTTTTTTATGGGAGAGTAAACCATAATGACCTGTACCAACATACAGATAATGGCCTGAAGCTGGCTTTGTTCCGAGCTCATCTCCTCGGGGTAATGACCCCTCGGAGCCACTGAACTTGCTGTGTATGCTTATGCTACACCGCTCCAGAGTTTTACCGTCTTCCCGGCTCTCGGGAGAGGTCAGGTTCACCTTCAGTCAGGCGTTAAAATGAAGTCCTCTCCCTCACCGAGCCCATTACTCAAGACTATTCCCCGCTCCCCCGATTGAACACATAAAATGTAGTCTTATGAGCTACCTGCGTCGTATATTTCCCCGTAAATGGAGGAGGACCAAGCCCATCAACAAAGGAGGAGGATTCAGGAGGTAAAATTGGGTGATGAAAGAGAGAAAGATCTGTTTCGTATTTAAAAAAGTAAAAAGAATATCCCAGTATTATCTTATTTATGAATGCAGGGCACGGTGTGGCGTTTGTCGCCAGCTGCGTACCTTTCTGCTCGCTCGCACCCTCAGTGTGTGTCTGCTCGTTACGGCACAATGTATTCATCAATTCTGTCTTTGTTGTAGTTCAAGGATCAATCTCTTTGCATAACCTTCCCGGGGTAAAACATACAAGATGGATCTGCATTTCACCGCCCGGTCATGCAGAGTACAGTGTACCTATGGTGACTTGCTCAAGGGCAGCTGGTGGTAGATTTTTAGATTTAATACCCACACAGTGTCACAGAGATGAAAGGAAAATAGAAATGCAGTCTGTCAGGAAGAAAAAAAAGAAGACTGCAAGTTAGCGTGAGAAGAAAGCAGTGTTAGAAAGTGTTTAACACATCTGTTAATATCTAACGGTTGCTTAATGCCGGAGTCACAGTTAGGCCCCGTTTCCATGACAACGTTAATTAATCATGCATCATTTTTACCTTATTATCCTATAAAAGTTTCCCGCTTACATGGCAACATGAAAACCATGCCCGTTTACACAGCAACGGCAGGAATACTGAAAACAAGATGGCTGGGATGTGAAAGATTTTAACTGAATAAACTGAGTGAGAGGAACGACTTCCCCGCGAAGAGGGAATGTTTTTAGTTGTTCTGTGTCAGTGCTGTGCCGGGCAGAGAAAACGTTCGATCAGTCACAAAAAAATGAGATTTCCAGTGCAACACAGCGTCGGCGGTACAGTAAAACTGACCTCACCATGAATTTAACTCGACCCCCAATTCACTATGAATAAAACGCAACATGTCTTATACTGACGCTGCATTTGAAATAAAAGAAAACAGACAGGAATACAAATAGCAAAGGTGAAAAGCAAAAAAAAAAGACGGCTCCTACAGATTGCAGTAAAGCTTGTTGTCAGCAGTATTTAGAAGCCCAGTAAAACATTCACACTGACTATCTAGTACACAGTTTTTCTGATGGATACTGAGCAGCTCCAGTGGAGCGGAGCTCCTTAACTACGTCCTCTCACCTTGTTTTCTCTGTGTGTGTGTTAATGTGTGTGTGTGTGTGTGTGTGTGTGTGAGAGTCCAGCCCAGGAAAGCATCACCCCTTCAATCACCTCATTCAAAGCGCAGTAAGCTTGTTAGGTCAGTATTGCTCCTCTCGGTCTGATTTGGCTGCAGGACTCAGGCTCGTCTGACTCATTGCTCCGTCGCTCATTTACTTATCAGCACTTTCAGCCCGTCATATTGTATTTACCGGCTTTTCTCCATTTAGTGCCGCGTTGGGAGTCTCTTTAGCCGGCGAAACCAAAACAAGCAGGCGGAATCGACATCGTGTCTGAATAGTTTTCCTATAAATTGTATTTGTATCGCATTCCCACGGCATCACTTGCTTTTTCAGGTAATAATTGACTTTGCTCTTATGTTTAGCTCAAAGCATTTTGGAACTATTAACCGTATGCGATTGATTTTTCAGGGATTCTATAAGTATAACCTTTAAATGTTTTATTCAGCAGACAGGAAAAGAATATATTTCACAAATGAATGACTGACGACAGTCACTGCGCTGTTCTGTAACGTTTTTCTTGATTGTGCGTTGACATGACTGAACGATGTAAAACGGACCCTTGAGGCTTAAACAGGACATTATAAAAGGTCACTGTGTACGCAGAAAAGTTAGCTTTCAGTGTGTTGGTCTCATGGTTGAATTCAATAAACCCCACGGAATCTGTTCCGCTAATAAACTGAGTTATTTATTTTTTAGTGCTGAGGATTTTCACTCAATTTATCCACGAGCCTGAAATCCATGTTTCTGCGCTGTGAGAGGAAACCTGACGGAGAAAACAACACACAGGAAGAACATGCAAACCCCACAATAAGAGACCATCACACCCGGGATGGTTGGTGTCCTCATCCCAGTTATATCGGGTTTAAACGCTGTATTGGCCTCCTAACAATACATTTCGTCTCGACTGCTTTCTACTGGACTCACCGTCACCGGATTAGATCAAGATTGTTAGATTATTTTGCAGGGTGGACTATTTCGTATCCTCGAAACCATTTATTACATCCCTCCTTCCCACTTTAACCTGCATCAAATATATTATTTATGGCTTCATTATGGTTGGTTGTATCAGGAATGGCAATACCAATACTGATATGCGAACTTATTCAATGCGTTAAAGCTGAATTCGTCATCCATCTGCAAACGGGATGCAAAAGGTTATGAAATACATCGGCTATTAGACCCGATACTAGTAACTATCCGTGCATCCCTCGCTTGTATATATATTTATCTGTGTGTAGCAAGTTGTAAGTTTCTAGCCGGTCTTGTAACGGACTTTGGGTCGAACCCCGCTGGTTTTAAAAGTGCCACATGAATAAACTTGATTTTTGACTGTGTAATCGAATTAACATACAGCATCGTGTGTTTGTGCTATCACTGAGAACCAGGACTCCGCCAATAGCTTTTCAACCTTACCCTTAAGTCGGCACCTTTTTTGCTACTTGAAGTTGGATTCCCTTCGTTTTGGAAACTCTATCTGCGCATTGCCAGATTTCTCGCCACCATTGATCTCTATCCGCACTCCCTTTTAAACTTGCGTTGAGAGAAAATGTTGCATAAAATATTTATTTCCTCTGCCTTTCCCCCTCCCTCCTATCCTTCCCAGTCGCACCTGCTGATCCAAGCTGTTTTCTGAGCCGCGGCTTTCGCCCTCAGTGCGCACAGCTTAGTGCATAATATTCAGCAGGTTAGAGCTGCATGGCTGCACATTAAAGGTTGAGGCAGAAGGAACATAAACACGCTGCTATTGACCATTGTAGGCAGCGGTGTCGTGGGTGTTATTACCCCCATCCACTTTCTCAGCACTGATTATCATCTGCTGCTTCCCGAGAGGCGGAGGGGGCGGTGGGGGGGGGGGGACACTTCACCAACGCATTGTAAGAACAACACACCTGACTGGGCTTGGCTTCTGGAAATAAAGCCTAAACTGGCTCCTTTATTCAGGATTCACTTGATGCCTGCAAATAACAAAACAGCGTTCGTGCCTTGAATGGGGGCGAGGCGTATAGAGGTTATTTTTAAATTGAGAATAAACCTCCTGGGCGTAAGCATGTCAATGAATTACCCACAGAGAATACACCTGTGTGCGTGTATGTGAGTTACAGGCGAGCGAAGCAGACAGGTCGCAGCTAAATAACAATTTCTTTAGATTTTCGGCAGGTTGTGTTTGCAAAGACCTTATTTTTTCTAATTCTTTCTTTGTTGTCTTCCCGAACTCGAGGTCTGCAATAAGCAGCGTATACACACAGATCACGGCACCCATAAATAATAGAGCGCACATAAATTAAACATGGGAGTTGAGTTTGCGATAGCCGCTCACAGTTGGACTGACGACGACACCCCGTTCTCCCGCTCCAAGACTTAATTAGAAGTCTTGCATTTCCTGCGTTAGAAAACGACACGAGGGAGAGTGAGGGGAAGAGAGAGAGAGAGAGCAAACAGACACTGAGGAAAAAAAAGCTGGAGAGAGCTTCTCCTCTTATTTCCCACAATGCACTCTGTTATTACAGCGTGCGGTAATGGTTGGTTTTGTTGCCCGGACAAAGCCTTGAACAGGAACAGCTAATATACACCTGGTTTCTGTCTTCAGAGGTTAGTACTTCCTGCGGTATACGGAGGCTGAAAGCAGCTTGTTCGCTCACTTAATGGAAACACTGGAGCTCAATTTAACCGAACGTCTCCGTAAATTTGAAACACGCACACGGAGAAAAACACGACATCTGTAACGTGGGTGTAGGTCTGATGTAATAGAGGCTGGAACTAACAATTATGTTTACTCACGGAACCTATAGGTAGCGGACAGACTGAAAAGCAAACAGAAGAGGGTCACCCTATACAGCGTCTGTGCCGTTTCTCATCCCGGGAGAATGTGAGCAGGTCTCATTCACACACAGTTCTATTCATTTCCAATGTCGAAAGCTTGCATCAAATGGAGAAAACCCACAATAACAACGACACGCAAGCTGCACAAGTCCAGTCTCTCAAGCCTGGACTTGAACCGAGGACATTCTCAGATGGGTTGAAATTATTTTCTATTTCTTTGGCTCCATTTACACGATTCTTAAATGAAAACGCATCGTTTTTTTCATTTCCGTTTCAGAAAAAAGAATTTGCATTTACATAGCAGCGTTTTGAAAACGATGCCTGTTTACACGGCAGTGGCCGAAACACTGAAAACAACGTAGTCACAGTTCATTTCCCCCTTTCCATTACAGATGAGACGTTCGTCGGAAGGTTTACAAAATGTTGCATTTTCAGTGTTGTCGTAGAAACAGATTGCCAAAACACAACAGACGTTTTCACTTGTAGCAGCCTCAGTGAAAGAAAACATATGGAATGAGTATGTCAAAGCATCGCTCTTAAGAAAAGGACACCACAAGAAAACAATTCAGTGGAATTATGAAACCTCTTTCGTTGTTTTTTTTTTTTTATTTGTTATTTAAATCCTAATTTGTGTTTACTTGTTCGCGGTCACGTCTCATCAGAGGGACGCTTTAGATACCAAGAGGAACAAAAACAGGTGAGTTTTTCCCAAATCCTCCCTCTTCAGGTAAAATCACAACTGTTTATTCAAAAGAGGCCGATTTTTTTTTTCTACTTCACTTTTACAACAATTGCTTATCAAAACCCATTGACTTACACGTCTTCGGAAGGACAGAGTGATGGACAGGAGGACAGACGGGCAGATGGATGGGCAGAAAATAACGATTAGTATAAATGTTGTCTACCCTTCAATAGTAGATTTGACGTGAGGCACTTTGTGTCACGTCACGGTCATCTTGTCTTTAAATATTTCAGCTATTAGGTTTAGTTCATTTGCAAATATAATCCAACCGAAGACAAATCCTGAAGAGAAGCAGGGCATGAAGGTGATGAATGAATCTGTGAACTAATTAAAACAGAAACGACAACCCTAAACAATACGAATAAACTTAACATAGCGACAATATAAAAGCACCATATCAGCAAAGAGTGCATGGACTCTTGACGAGATGTATTTTCCTCTCCCTTTATTTCCCAGATTCTACTGGAGCGTTGGTGAGATTGAAGAAGTCAGACTTAATGACCACCTTTCTTCTGCGATAAGACTCCTGCACAGGGGAGCGACTTCCAAACACACTGCATCAAACATCATCCGCCGTTTACAGAAATAATTTGCTGGTAATGATCTACACGTCATTTACATTTTCCATATGGGAGGGGTTTACATAACAGTGTGGTTTGTCTCGGCAGGGGTCGTCTTTTTCTCTCCCTCTCTCTTTTTTTTTTTTTCTCCCCCCCTCTACCTTCTATGAATAATTCACGACTCCTCAGTTAGAACGGCCATGAAATCACTTCACGGAGGAGCACATGTGTGACTTGATGCGCAGCCCTCCAGCAGCCTGCAGTCGGGGGCTTAAGCTCGGTCCTCGATCTTTCTCCGTGCGTCACGATACATCTTCAGAGGACACAAAAGCGCGTGTCCTCCCGTTAGCTCATCGCTAATAATGGCTTTGGTTGTCATCGGGACTGACATTTAAGATCCCTTCATGCCTTGTGTGTTTCTGAAAGTCCTGAATCAGGCACATCTGGTCTAAGTAGGGCACCGGGGATGACAGCGCGCCAGCATGTTAATATGTTCTCTCGGAGATGCGGGGGCTGCCTTGTTAAAGAGATGATGATGATGATGATGATGATGATGAAGATGATGGTGGCAATGGTGACGATGGTGATGACACTCCCGGTCACATCCGCTCACTTAGCAGAGCCTCGTCTCCCCTTGATCATTCCTGACACTAACAAAAAAGGGTGAGTATTCTCTAATCAAGGCCAAAAACTTAGCGATCACTGGTGGCGTGTCTCTAATCTACTCATAACGGCGTTTTGAGGGCGGCGTCGGGACGCGACGACGGCGCTCTGGCATGCTGAACGAAGACAGAGCGACACCTTCCTGCCACGGCGGGCAAACCGAGGCGCACGGCGGCGTGCTGTGGGGTTTGAACGTATCGGAGGTCGTCAGGGTTTCGTCATCAGAGCTGACGATCAGCAGATCACTGGAAACATGAAAGCCCGAAAATATGAATTCAACTAAGTTTAGGCTAAATCTGACATAAAGTTATGTCTCAGTGGAACTTCCATACATCATCGTTTGTTTATTTAAAGTAAATCAAAATACTTGGGGTCATTCTTTTTCATTTTAAATCATGGAAATCTCGGAAATTATCTTTTTACAAGAGATTCTTTAAAGGTTTGTTTGAACTTGATGCTGTGTGTGTCTTTTAATGTTTGAATTTTTTGTCCATATATTTACATGTCACTTCGGAAATGAACCAAAAGAACAAATAATGTTAAAAAAAATCTCACATTCAAATCCTACAGAGTTTCTGCTCTCCTTCCACTAAAATAGTATCTGTTCGCCGGATATTTTCAAAGCTCACATGTAGTAAAACTACTAAATATTTTAAAGTAGCCCAAAACCTTTGAAATTCAAAATGCAACCGTTTGCTTCGAAATCCAACACGTCAACATTTTAATTCTACGTTCAAGTGACCCGAGAGAGAAAGCATGTCCTCGCCACCCTGATACAGAATTCATGTTATATTCGCCCACTGCAACAAAAAAAAGAGTTTTAAATATTTCACACTAGGTAGAACTAATATAAGGCTGCTCCACACTGCAACACATCCATCTGGTGCATTTGCAATGCAATGAGCAGACTTCAAAAGGTTTGAGAAAATAACGATGAATCAAGCGACTTGGTGGAGACACAAGTCTATTACCCAGAATAATGAGGCATGTGGGCAGCACAGGAATTAGAATAAAACAAATGAATGTTACAGAATTTTTTTTTTTTTCCCCAAATAAAACTGCAAAAAAAATTATAATAAAAAAAGATGTCTGTTCATCATTTATTAGGAAGTTTATTATCGACCCAGAGTTAGAATTGAAGGCATTTAGCTGTGATCAGAGCGTCATTACACAATCCGGGATCATCCATGCTGCGTCCGTCATGATATTACAGACGTCCAAGAATTAGAGGGCGCGCCGTTTTGCAAACTATGATAACTACGAGTTTTGATTTCACATTGAATGAGAAGCAGCTCCAGTAAATGACTGTTTTTTTTTTTTTTTTTTCCCTCCCCCTGTAGTGTATCTGCAGCAGGCAGGCTTCCCTCTCCAAACCAGCCAGTCCTCTCACTCTGCTCCTCCTTTGAAACGCCAGCCAGACTTTCCATTACATTTCAGAGTGCTGTCAGCGCCTACCTCTTTCACACAGATTATTTTTCACTTTCATATCTCAAAGTGCGCAGCCAGATCTAATAATACCACATCCAATTGATGTTAGGGAAAATGCAGCAGTTCATTGGAGGAAAACAACAACAACAACAACAATGACGGCAACACACAAAACACAAATCATGTTGTGTATCCTTGAAATTTCAGGGATGCGTAATCCCAGCGAATACTACTATAATTAAAAGTTTCCCTGTGATGTGGGAGTGTGGCCGAGGTTGGACGGAATCCAGGAGACGATGTAAGATGCGTCAGAGTCTCACGCCGAAACTCCTAACAGCTGAAAAGATGAGGAGCGCAGCGGGAATGCCGGTGATTTCCACCTGGGAGAGCGAGGGGAACATTTCTACTCAAGTACGACGACTGTTGCATTGCTTGAAACGCACTAATTCCACACGTCATGGTGCCTTAAGTCTCTTTCATACACTTGGAAGCTGTCAGATGCAATATGTACACCGTTAATCCTAAAAGGCTCCACACAACGGTAGAATCGAGTTCAATCTAAATCTTCCTATCAAATAGGTCCAAACATTTAGGAAATAATCAGAAGTAAAAAGTGTGCTGAAACTTTTCACTCAAACACAACTACTGTTGCATTGTTTGAAATGTAAAATTTTTGCATTTTATGGTCATACTGGGCTTTTTTATTGCAATATTTACCTCCACATCACTGCCTGTAAATCCTAAATACGTCATTAAACTAGTGGGATTAAGTTAAATCTCAATCAAAATGTTGTACATTTATCATGCAATCATAAGTGAAAACTGTTATGAAACTGAAGTACAACTACTGTTGCAGTTTGTTACGTGTCACTATGACTTTGGGCTCTTTTTTACACCTGGAAGCAGATAATTTCAATACTAATCTTAAATGGCTGCATGCACTGGTAGAAGTTAGTTCAATCTAAAATTTCCAATCAAAAAGGCTAAGATTATGTACATTTATGACCCAAAATAGAATAATGTGATGAAATGTCTCAAGTAGTATTATTGCAACTTAAAGTATTGGCTTAGATTTAGCCACAGCTAATTTAATTGTCAATTTATCTGCAACAAATATCTAAATTGAAACCACATTTTATCATTAAAAACATTAAACTAAATAAAAACTACACACACACACACAGCTGTCAATAATGCAGATGAAAAGGTTTGAATATAGTAGGTGTCCTACGTTAGTACTCAAAAGTAGTGACTTACATTTTGTATTTAAGTAAAAGGGAGTTGAATATAAAAAACAACAATAATCAGAGAAAGTGCATTCAAAACTGCTTGTTAGAGTATTGTGAGTATTTATAACTAATTACTTATACTACAAAAAAAAATCAATGGATTTATATTTACATATCACTATATGGAAAAACAAAACTCCAAAAGAAGACATCAAAGCCTAGAATCTCTTATTATCTTTGGCATTTCATTACCGTCTCAGCTTTTTCAGGATGTTTTATGTTAATTTCTTCCCTCAAATCAAACAAAAAGCCGAGTCACGATTTGAAGTCAAAACAAACGTCTACATTAATTTAAACTATATCTCTCCTCTTATTTTCTTGAGATTTCTTCAGCTTACACAGGAATGTAGTTTGGACAAGTAATTGCATGCAGTGAAAGGCGTATGCAGATGACATACAGAGATGTGACAGATATTTCAGGCGATAAAATATTCAAACATTCTTGTATTTAAGTGTCACATTTATCACTTGGAGCTGCAAGGTGAAATTCCTCTTCGAGAGATCGTTATGAAAATACATTAAAAATAACATCAAAGCTATTAAACCAAAGGCAGATCAGACCAAACAAACATGGACTAATGAAAACGGTAATCAGACTCTGAATTTGACGTCTAGTTTTTAAAAACCAACCTGCAGAACTGAACAGGACCCGGGTTCTAAACACACTCTTTCAACACAATTCTGGATGTCTGATGTGGTTTTGGACTCGTTCAAGAGATGTGGACCCTTTTACCCGACTTGGACTTTTAGAAAACAAAAATAGATTCTCTAAACCAATCTCTTAGCCAATCACAATCAAGGTAGGCTCCTCCCATTTGACTCCTCCCACAATCAGGCAGCTCTGCTTGGGTACATGGCACCACAAGAGGAAGTACTTCCTCCTCTTTCCGAGATGGGCGTGTGTGGGCGGAGCCAGGCCAGCTCACACAGACACAGCAGACTCTGAATGCAGCTCCGATGATCGAACATTCAAATGGAGGAGAATCAAGGAGGAGCTGGAAACCTTGGTTCCTGGACCGACCAGACCTTGTGAAAGAGTTGAGAAGCTAGATGATGTGACCCCTTTAAATCAGACACGGACTTTGAACGAGACAATGAGTCTTTAGAAGAAACACAGAGTGTTTAAAATGAGACAATAACTCATTAAACCAGAGCCAGACGTTTCAGCCACAGATTCAAAACACTGAACATTTAAACACATAAATTAGACACAAGCGAAACACCCACAGACTTTTTAGATGAGACCCAAGCTTCTGGAACTAGAGCCAGACTTGTTAAATGAGACGTAGACTCTTTAAACCAGAGTCTTCAGAACTGAATACAAGAGTATTCAGACCAGACCCAGACTCTATAAACTAAACCCAGAATACCCAAACTAGACCCATACTCCATCAGACTCTTTAATCCAGACCTTGTTTCTTTAAAATAAAAACAGACGTATATTTAGACAGATATACATGATATACATAACAGTAGGTGATAATAACGTTACTCCACATGCTTGATGGGTGAGTGGCAACACCGTAATCGACTTTACCAAATCAAATCTTGACGGTTTAGTAGCTTTAAGAGAACGATAGAGCCCTGCTTATAAGACTTTGGTAATATAAGGACGTTATGATGTTCCCCCTCAGTTTGTACTGAGGATACAGAACCAGAGGTACAATCAAATGTCTGGGTGGTTTAAAAGTCGAAAGCTTCTCCATTCTGGCATTTCTATCAAGATTACTAGCGCAACGTGGTGTTAATGTTGGGCAGCTTGCAGAAGTCCACTGGCGGTGATGGTAAATGTGATGCCGCCATGAAGGCGGGATCCGTTTTGTTTTGTTTTGGGTTTTTTTAACCACACCATCTTTTAATAAATCATGAGGACAAGACAATATTAGTTCAAGACCAAAAACCGGCAGCCGAATACTGAGCAAAAACACATCAGTGGGTTTGGTAGCGACATCACAGGCTATTAGCAGAAATAAAGCTCTCAACATGTAATTACAGGGCTGGTTCTCACTGTTCGAATCGAAAGCCAAAAAAAAAAAAAGTCGGCCCCCATGATGCAACCTGCTGAAACTTCCAGCCAGGAATGATAACTTTACTGCAGTGTTTGGGAATTTGGTTTTCATTCTGCCATTCATAATTGATGAGACGGGTTGGATTTCATGCAGTTGTTTCTTTTAGGCCGCCACCGCATCCAGAACAGTGTGGATCTGAGAGGAGGCACATCAAACTCTGTCTCAATTGAAACCCTCTCTGAAAGGAGCAAGACATCTTGATTTAGATGCAAAACACAATCCCATGCTTGGCTGGCTCCTCCCACGAGGGGCCGGGAGATTAAGATTTAATGGTGATGCTGAGGGAATGACACTCTCTGTGTGCAGGCGGCCGTCTCTTCACACAACATCACCTCTGTTGCTTTTCTATAGATATATATTTTTTTTTTTTCTTCACTTTTCTCCCCAGACAGAGACGCAGACTCGCTTTCGCACACAGCCACGTCGGCGCCGCAGGTTTGGACCCACAGTTTGTTTGTGCATGTTCTAAACGCACACTTATTCCAGCACAAATCTCTACGCTCACAAAGGCAATCAGAAGTACGACAACTCCTGCCACCGCGGATTAAAACTCTTGTCAAGACGGGGCTTTTCGTTGCACGAATCCCGCAAATGGTGGAAGAAACGACGGGAAGCGAAGGAGACGAAGGGTCACAGTGCAGAATCGTCCAGAAGGTTTTACATTGACCATGTACGACTGCCCTGTGCGCTATCATCCTCTGCCATCGTATACTGGACTGCATCGTTCGTATAAAGACTTCTGCAGAGATAGAACTCTTCTTTACTTCTTTCCTCATCCAGAGCAGCAGAAATTCTCCACCTGAGTCTGATTATATATATATATATATATATACTGTACATTTCCACCATCCTTTGTGTGTTTTTATGTGGAATTGTTTGAATTGACTGTGCTTTTGCGTTACAGAAATGAAAATGTATCTAGGATGTTCATTATTATATTTTTGCTGTTTAAGTCTTCCTGTCATGTGTTTATGCATATCTAGTTCTCTTTCCGCACCTTGTTCACAGGGATTATCGTGAAATAGCTGAAAGGACCTCGAATTGATTGTTGTATTTGGTGCTATATAAATAAAGTTGAATTGAATTGAAAGTTTTTTTTTTTCCAATAATTTTCAAAAAATCATTAAGCATGTGTTTACATTGAGAGAGCATCATTAATCTGACCACACTATATTTAGCACACTAATATGTTTATGGGGCCATTTCTTGCATATTTACATACAACAGAATATATGATTAATGCAGGATATTCAGAATATTATTCCAGATTGGATTTGTTTATTTGTCCATAGATACTTTAAATGAGAGTGATTATTTTGTATTTAGATGTTCTGTCATAATTTTTATGTTAAATTTGGTGCCAGTCATTGTTGAAGAGATTCAACGTGAAACTGTGTCTTTGGTTATAGATCATAAGAAATAACTTGTGTTATTTAAACTTTTTGAGGCAGAATCAAATGTATTACATGTCTTCCTTACTTCTTGCTACTATTGAATATGTATTTGTGCACAAGTTGACAATCAGAACAGTATTTGAGTGTTTTGATGTTCAGATGCAATGTTTTCTGTCTCATCCGATGTTCAGATGTAATGTCTAGATTCTGTAATCCACTTTTAGTTCGTTCACTTGTGACCACCGTTGTCTTGTCAATGTCCTAATTAGCACAGTGATCAGAGTTTTCACTGCAATGACTCCCATGTTTTAACCACCATTGCTCATCCTTTGATATTTAAAGAGACATTAGGCAGTGAAATTAATGAGGGATTAGTTTTGCCTGGATTTACAGGGTCAAGCTAATTCAAGAAGAAAGAACAGATCTGCTTCACACATTTTTTTTTGGTTTTAAATCAAACTCAAATAATTTATTCACAGAGATCTTATGAGCATTTCTACTTTAAAATATCCTTAAAAGTCTGTGATTTCAATGTGATGAGTGTTTGCTATTGCCACAAAACAATGCAGTCACTGCCTATTTAGAAATTATTTGAAATCTGCATTAAATTACATATATTAGCCAATGACAGGCCTTTAACTGAATTGATTTGTATAAAATATTTACTGTTGAACTCGCTCCAATAAATATGGCAGGGGTGTCAAACTAAGTTTGTGGGCCAAAAGAAGTCTGCAAGACCAAGAAAATGGTCAAAATCGAAAAGAAAAAATAGATTTTATTTATGTAAAGTAATTTCTTAAAGGTAGTGAACAAAAGACAAGACTGAGACCGGAGCAGAGATATTGGGACGAAAGCCAGCTACTTCATTGGAAAACAAAACTCAAGTCCACACTGTCAGGGTGAGTTTGTAAAAAAATATGCAGTTGTTTGGGGGACAGTTCCCTATATTTTGCACCAGAAAGTCAAATTAAAGTTGGCTTTATGTTGAGATTGTACTCTTTTTCCGTAGAAATTGTTCAGATTTGTGGAAATAATGACATTCCCATTATGTGTTCTCTGCACAAACAACCAAGAAAAACTTTTAAAGTTTAAATTTAAGGGCTATTATGGCTCTATTTTACTGGTCTGGGCCACTCAAGATGAAATTGCGCTGCATGTGGCCCCGGAAATAAAAATGTGTTTGAAGCGATAACAATAGTTTAGGAAATAAATACAGAAATACATCTTTTTTTTTTTCCTTTGTTAAATGATTGTTTACAAAAGAGCAGGTCAAAATATTTGAATATTAATTGAAATTGAGGGTGTAGTCATTGTCACATTATTAAAAAAAAAAAAAGTGAAATATGCTTAAGTATGAGCAAAACTACTTTAAAAAAAATCAGCTACATGTCAACAACCCATGTTTAACCTTCAGAGGATTTTCCTTTAGTGTAGCTAAAAAGGAAATACCCAGCAGCTGCAGAGCATGACTGTAAATAATTTATGAGTTGTAGGTCTTTTCTTTCCAAAGCTGTGAAGAGTTCATGGACTCATTAGAAATTTAAACGTTACTCTGTGTGTGACTGAAAATCCCCGGCCCTGCCGCGCCGACCTGTTTGTGCCGGCTGCGTTGATGGGAGACCCCGACGTATTCAAGCAATAATTTGTGCTTCAGCTTCTGTAAAGGTCGCGGCGGCAGAACTGAGTCGGCACAGGCGCGGCGAGTCCGGGGGAAACCACAGCGTCAAAGTCTATCACTGCTCCATTACAATGAGATCAACGAGGAGACGCAAATGCCGCACTTCTGCATTCAAACGGCGTTCTTGATTCAAGACTCCGGTCAATAAAAGTCTGATTTAGACTTGCAAACGTAGCGGGAATAGCAAAACGCGGCGGGAGTGGGTGACAGTCACCCACTGAGGTTCAGGGTGCTCGCAGGCAGCGATGTCACCTCCGCGCAACGCAAACCACAGATTTTTCATTTTTTTGGCCAGAGAGGAAATAAGAAGGAGAAAATACATGAAAACACTGGTTTACTGTACGAGCGCCCTGCCCTTACGCTCACATCAGAATCAAACGGAACATAAAGATGAATAACAGGTGGCGAAATCGAAAAAAAAATAAACAGATTGCCAGAAGGCGGCGCGATATGTGACAGTTTGGAGCCACATTCTAATTTGCGATGATTTTAGTTTTCAGTAAAAGATGCGATGGTAATTTGTCACATTTTTGTATCCAACACTATTTAGCTACATTTGCAGATTTATGCAAATAATGTGTTTGTTTTAGTTAAATACAGTCATGCTCATTTGTGTGCCCAGAAAGTAAAGTTTAAACTTTACAGGAGCAATAAATGTTGCTGCAAACGGGTGAGAGTCACCCACTGAAGTTCAAAACGCTCGCAGGCAGTGACTAACATAAGTCATGTCACCTTGACACAACACAGACCACAAAAAAATAAGGGATTTTTATGGCTGGTCGGTTCTCTGTCAGAGTGGAATAAGAAGAAAATGCACTGCAGTTTTAAAAGTCCCTGCTCGCCAGTCGATATAGAAGTAAACTTGTGAACAATGTGGACACGGAGGGTTCGTTCTACATTACCTCTACTTTTATGAAACTTGTCATTGAGGTTTCACCAAATTATGACTGTGTGATGATATTTTAGCATATTTGCATGTGCAAGTTTCATTTTGTGTCGGATCTTCCGATCGCTGTGAAGCAGAATTCACCGAGTATTAGATAGTTCAGCCACTAATCCAGACCGCGAGCTGGGATTAGAGACAGGTTAGTTTCACTCCACAGATGATAGTAGCGGTAAACAGTAACCCTGTGTCGTGAGAGTGATGCTTGTTTGAGCAGCGAGCAGACAAAGTCATATTCAGGCCTCGTTTCGACAACATTTTCAAGTGAAAATTCCAAATTTCATTGCGCCTTGTGTCTGTCTACATGACAACTGTGCTCGGAGTCACTGAAAACACACATTTTGGAAAACTGCTCCCAAGGTTCTCCATGGAAACGCTGGGAAATGCTAAATATGAAAACGTCACAACTGCACATGCACAGATAGCTTTTTTTCTGCACATGCTCAGTAGATGGACAATATCAACAATGTCGGTCTCCAGTGTCATGGCGCCCAGTCCAGATTCTCCCGGGACGGCAGTTTTATAGTCGACAGTCACTGCAATAACAATCCAACTTGGTCGTCTTCTCCACCAGAACGTCTGCGTTCTCCCACTGTTAATGTTTACAGTGTATTGTTGTTTGTGCGTACAGCTCAAACCCGACATGCCACAACTACATCATATTCAGCGTTTCTACCCTTTCCACGTAAACGGACATCCCGTCAGAAGCTCTGCTGTGTAAACACGAATCTTTACTGAAACGAAAAACGGAAAAAATGATGCCTCTTCACTCAGATCACCAAGGATTTACCCGGTGAAGTTCAAACCCTTCAAGTAGCTTACAAAAGTCGTGTCACCTTATCGTAACACAGAACACAAAAAAAAAAAAAAAAAAAGATTATCATCGCTGCCCATGTTATTCCTCAGAGTGGAAGAAGTGCATGGAAAGGCATGTTTTAGCAGGGCCTGCTGCTAAACTTGGTTCCTCCACTTGAGAGAACAGTCACATTGAGCTCGAACTAAATGTCAGGGCAGATAACGTGTGGTGAAATCCAAAGAAAGAAACAGTTGTGCAACAACAGAAACAAAAAAAAAAAGAAAAGAAAAGAAAAACACAGCATGAAATGTCATTGTTTGGATTTTCTTCGTCTTTTTGCGAGAGCTTCCAAAAGGATCGGTTTGTGTAATAACACTTCGGCGCACTCCGTCCGTGGAAAACTTCATTCAATGTGCATGTTTCTTGGAGTGAAACGCGCGGCGTGCCGACAATGAGGCACGTTAACAACGCTTGTGTGGAATCGCTCAATCGCCGCTGACAAGGCGGCGGATGGGAGCTTAAAAGCATCCCGGCAATCAATCGAGCGCGGCGGCGTTCACCTGTGAGGGCCCGTCAAGTCGCGCGGAAGTCGGAAGCGGTTTCCAATCAACCGGCATCAATTAGCTCGCACAGTGTCTGGAGGTTTTTTTTTTTTATTTGGTCATCGTTGACGCACTTCATGCGACTGAGCCCCGAAACCTTTTGATCCAACAGGAAACAGGGCCAATACCACCGAGCCATTCAAGTATCCCCTTCAAACAAAGCATCTCTCTCTCCCTCTTTCTCTGGAAAATTCATTAGGAATCAGCCCCGGAGTGAAGCTTCTGCATTATCGGCTGCAGTCAGACGGGGCCGAACATGAGACGATGCCGCACGCTTTCAGACGGCGGTGAAAATCAAAGCCACCGTCTTTCGGAGGAGTGAAAGTGTGGGGTGTTTGTAGCACGCGGCGTTGGAACAATGCCCGGGCCAAAAATGGAAAAGAAAATGGCTGAACGGAGGAACAACAATGTGAGGACACAATAGCTGGAGTCTGCTAAGAGACTGTAAATGTCTGCTGCTTACCACTTTGAGAAGCAATCATCCCCTCAGCCATGGCCAATTCTTCCCTCGCTTCTTTTGCTGTTGGTCGTCTCTATTTTCTGTCTTTTACCTACAGGGGGAGCGGATGGGACAAACAAGAACAAGAGCTAAGTCAAGACGAATAATACCAAAGAGATTCACACTTTCAGACATGGGAAAACATGGTTGGGTTACACAGAGACGGACAGCGCTACGGAGCGGACGTGAAAACCTGTCATGGAGACATCAAGCAGAGACTTTGTGTAAATTCCTTGGTTTGCGAAGACGTTTTGAGGATCAGAAGAGAAGACGGACACATGCACTTATTGATTATAACTTGCATTTCGTCATGAAGTCACCACAAGATGAAACATGCGCTTAATGGATTTCCTGAAAAATGAAACCTTCGGTCGGTGAACTATACATTGAAAGAAGCAGCTATGGATATCAGACATTCAGCTCAATCTTTATCGAATACTCTATTTCTGAATGATTGCTCAGTTTTGACCGTTCTGTGTTGACCCAAGAACTGTGTTTCCTTTCAGTGTGACACCGATCTGATCGGCGGACGCGATTTACAAGGGAGAACAAGCTGTAAATGATGATGTGCTCAAAACTTTTGGCACGACGTCATTCAGCTGCCGTGTCGTGGCTTCATCAGGCGGATAATTGCCACAGTGCAGACACACCGGAATGAAGCCAAAAAAAAAAAAAAAAAACCGCGTTGCAGGGAGATGCGGATGTATCTGCGGAGTGCAGTCGGAGAAGTTTCCCAGTTTGTGCACAGTGTTGTTTTCACATTTGGCTCATAGTCGTCCTACACGCTTCCATACATCATCACACAGCAACTGTTGCTGTACCGTCGTTCCCGGAGGTCGTCGTGGACACTGGACTGGGTTCGGGGTCTGTTTGTGTGGAGTTTGCGCGTTCATTGTTGGGTTTTCTCCAGTGTCCTTTCACATTGTGTTTGACCCTCCATTGCATATCAATGCATGTGTGTGTGCGTGTTCGACATGACTGATTTGTCCAGCGTTAGTTTGCCTTTCATCCAATACCGGATTGATTCTGCTTAAACACTGAAATGATCAATATTACCCTGGAAGATACTATACAACAATGGACAAAAACGTGAATCAAAACATACATTTTGCATGTTCAACCAAAGAAACAATCATATATATATATATATACGCCTTCACCACTCGAGAAAAAGCTCTTGGTTGACTGCAGAGAGACCACAGACTCTTGTCGAGAGATTTTCTGAGGAGAAAACCCTTTTCTGATTCTGCACCAAACAGCCTGACCCACACAATGCACACTGGCCCCTGCCTGCTACTTTCTTTACTATAATGAGTCCCTTATCCAAACTGCAGGAGGAAACACAAAGGACGGTGATTATGCAAAAGACGTGCCTGAGTTGGTAATGTAATGATGAGAGGGAGAAGAGAGCCGGAGACAGAGGGGGAGTTATCTCCTCAAAGTCCAAAGGCAGAGAGATTGCAAAAAAAAAAAAAAAAAAAAAGGGAAGGAAGGAAGGAAAGGGGGGTGGAAAAAAAGAAAGGAAAAAAAGTTAGACTCAGGACACTCTTGTTAAAATCACTCTTGACACCCTGTGCTATTAGTACGCCATTAAGAGTTCAAGGACAATAGCTGTCCTGTTTTTTTGATCATTTATCCCTTGGATCCCGTCGTTAAGCCTGAAACCCTTTTCCTCTCTCTGGCCACAGAATATTGATGTGCTGTGAAAACGTGATCGTGCTGGATTCATAATAATCCCCCCCTTTTTTTGTGTGCCCTTATTATTACAGATGAGCCAAACGTCATTGACATCCAGATTGGAAAGTTAATTGCCTGTTGTTGATTTAAGTCTCTCAATAATCTTAAAAAATGCTATTAGGCAAAAAAAAGATACACGCTCCCAAGATGTTCATCTTGGCTGCAGATGAAATAATAAATCCAGCGCAATAAGAAATGCGTCTGAGCCATATGTGTGTGTTCAAGAAGGAGGTACTTGTTTTTAATTAGGTGCGATTATTAGCTCACACTTTTTTAATTTGTTTCCTACTATGACCAAAAAAAGCTGTCGCAGATAAACACCATTTATTTACTTCTGAGCCACACTCACAACTGTTTGGGGGCTGATGAACGTGTTTAGCGGTGGTGAAGACAGACGCAGCCATAAGAAAGCGTTTTTGGAGGCAGTGAATGGAGGAAACATTCCGCAACTACTACATTTACGAATTTGCACTTTTTCTGTTGTAAAGATGCACAAAACCAATTTTTTAAAGGACATTTGCAAGTACTAAAGTTTAGCTATTTGCCGATACAGATGACTACTGATTATATGTCATTAAACCTAAATCGTACTCTATATCAGTGGTTCCCAACCTTTTTCGACCAGTGTAACCCTTGAGCTGGTTTCCATGTGAAAAGTACCCCCTCTCTCGTGTGTGATTATTCGCCTTAATGTGTACTTATATTTAACCCTTTGTCTTTCTATCTATCCAACTGCTCATTTAAATAAAACAATTATTGTGAGTGTAAAAACATACCTTTTAATGAGACACTTGCGCTTGCTTGTCTTTCATAAGTCTTTCATAATTCCTTTTTTCACTGGGCTCCCCTGCGCCTGCGTCCGAGGCGACGGTAGCAGTAGCGGTAGCTGGACGTTTACTCCTGCCTAGCCATGCATCCATGTTTACAGTCGGTATGCAGCTAGAGGTAGCTAGCTTCGCGAATCGTGCGCGCCCGCAGCAAGAACGTGAACCTTTTTTTTTTTTTTTTTTTAAAAGCGCGCCACTTTATAGTCTTTTCATATTATGTGCATTGTAGTGTTACAATCACTGTGGACAAACTGCTACTCATGGAAAATAAACGTATGGCCTTACTAAAATTCATGATATAATACAATATAATATAGTATAATTTGTGTGTGGATACTGTAGGCTAATTTATAATCTTTCTGCGTACCCCCTGCAATACCCTCGCGTACCCCTAGGGGTCCGTGTACCCCCGGTTGGGAATCACTGCTCTATATAACATCGCGGAAAAGACAAGCGTGGCCCTGAATGGTCTCTGTACAGCCTCTGCGTCGACGCTACGTCAACAGCCTTACAGTACGCGGCCTAGCGTCGACGTTCACATCGGGCTAGGAGTACTGTAGACTGCTGAGCTCGCTGTGAGAGTGTATCAGTCCTACTTTAATCATGTGCATAAAGTCTAGCATCGCTGACGTGTGAGCCCTAAAATGTAACTCTCGTCTCCCTGCCGCTGACGGATGACGCCACGCGACACTCGCCGGCTTCGTACCGTACACTTTAATAAGCACTTGTTTCATTTGGCGACAGCGACTGTGATCCACGGCTCATTTTTTAAATGTATTAACCTTTGATTGACAGTCCGTCACACTTTGCCCTTGTCATCCCCCCCCCCCCCCTCCACCCGAACATGGTCCTCGTTCACGTCGTTTGCCACCTGGCATTAAGCAGCACACCAATCACGACAATGGCCTCTTTCTTTAATTATGTGACCATAAAGTGTCTTAATATGCAGGAGCACCTGGATGCTGTTCCAGACATCAGAGCTTCATCAGCATTTGGGATAATTAGCGCTTCCTTCTGTAGTATGGGGGGGTGGGGGGGGGGGGGGGAGGGGCACGGTGAGGGACCGACTGGGAAATGGGATGTTTGTTTTCCTTCTGATCTCACTGATCAGGAGAAAGAAAGACTAGATGAAAGTTTTCTATCGGCAGCAGGTTTTTACGTCTGGAGAGCAGAGGAGGAACATTTCCCTCAGTCACACATCCAGCCGTCGTTCAGAGTCCAACACTGGACTGGAAGTTCAAGAGCTACACCCTACATGCTGAACAAAGTAAGTCTCAAAGTCAAAAATACTTCCTCTTTCTTCTCAATCAATATGTACAAATATAAAGCATCTGTGGTTCTTTGTACGCAGTTAATGAAGCCGAACCAATCACTTTGCACAGCTGGACATCTTTTCGGCAATTCCTCTTCGATCCCGAGTATCTGATTGCTTGTAAATACACGGCTGATTTATACTTCTTTACTGTGTGGAAATCTGCGCGCCCAGTAACAAGAAAGCAATTAATCACATCATTATGCCAATTAAGAAGTTGGTCCGCTCCGCTGACGGCAGCGATGTGAGAGTGAGGCTCTTCACAAAGCTGATGTGAGCCATTAAACGTGATTCTTCCTCTACATGAACCTCCTGGTGTCAAGTTACACACAAATGTGTCCCGCAGTACTGTTATACTAGAGTACATAGCTAGAAATCACCCCTGTTACATGTGTTCTACATTTAGATTTAATGACAGTAAATTGGAAAACAAGTAATTGGGTAATGTTTATTACTCTTTAAATTTGCTCTTTATTACTCACTGATACCGAGTACCAATGCACCAGTACAAGTACTTATTAAATGTCATAAAGGCTCATTTATACTGCGTATGCAGACAGCAGTCAAAGGCGTGTGTGGCCTCTATTTACACATAGTTTGACGTCGCACATTCGGAAAACGGAGAACAAAACCGTCCAATAGAAAAGCTGTGCTTTCACCTCAGGGCTCCACATCTTCGCTGACCTGTCCGATGTGCCACACAGGAGTTTAGGCTCAAACTGACCTTTTCAGTCGTCTGACAAAATCCCATCAAGCCTAGAAATGTGACGGTCATCGTGACCTCTGACGGAGGAACCAGTGTTTTTGGAATCACTCCGTCGACGACCAGTCTTCTTTCAGACCAGCCACCTCGTATTGATAAAAGCTTGTCGTTAATGACTTGTATTGTTCTGCGTGCTTAACCGCTGAGCAAGAGTCATCATATCTGTTTTTTTTTTTTCTTCTATCAGGTGTAGACGTTCTAAATCCACATTGACATTATGACTTTCACTGTGACAGGCTGACCTTATGCCGCCTGTGCTGCTCAGTCTGGACCACTTGATGAAGGAGTAAATAATCACGATGCACCGCTGGTGGCTCCGTCTGCTGTGGTCAGCTGACTTCCCTGCATTTCCTCCCAACTCGCTTCTGTGCAGCCGTGTTCAAGCAAAAAAGGAGCTTCTCTGTGTTTTCCGTCACACTTTGAATGAGTACTGCTGCAGTGTTCATATAGGCTGATGAGCATGCGGTTTATTTGTAGTGGTTATACCTGAAACGATCCTCCTCACAAACACTACTGATGATATAAATATCCAGGGAAGTAAGACAGTTCCAATATGGACAGACACAAACCACCTGGGCCACATTATAATCAAACAATGTATTTTTTTACATTTTTACACATGTTTACATATTTGAATTCCTTAACTTTATAAGTTCTGCGCCTTTTTACCTTGAGCTGTTGCAAGTTTGTGTTCCCCCCTGGGGAGGAATAAAGCTCTCTACCCCAAAAAACAGCTGATTTAATACAAAATAGTGTTTACAAATTCAAAAGCCTAAAAAAAAAAAAAATAGCAACAAGCAAATACGTTAATAACAACAGACGTTTTGGGGAAACGATAAAAGTCATAACAAACCAAACAAAGACGGTTTAGTCCTGCAATACAAGTTTTCACCACAAGGTGGTGTATTGAGACACTCAAACAAGAAGTGTGATTAACAAATAATGCAACAATAAGCACGTGTCCAGTATTTACTGATTGAAACAACCAACCAAGATGAGAAATCAAATATCCAAAACTCTGAGAGACGACTGATGTTCAAGTCGGTAAAAAGTAACTCAACACGCCACCTACTGTACAACAGAAGCTTTTGTAATTTTTTTTTTTTACACAGTGCTCCTACCACTTCAACTTTATCAGCAGAATCGTTTTACTAACCAAAAGCTCAATCGACACGCTCCAGTGTGATAAAAGGTCCTTTCCTTGAAGGATCTCTCACTGAAATCACGTTTCTCAAAGCAGTGATGTGATACATTAACGGCTCCTATCTTCCCTTCTTTCTTCTTTCCATTCCTCCCCCCCCCCCCCCCCCCCCCCCGAGTTAAAAAAGATGCCACTTGCAGCGCTGTGCGATTTTCTTTTCTGACATTTGCTCTCCTCTGGCTCCCCCGACTGGGAGTGGCGTTGCTCGAGCCCTCTCGTGAAGCTTTCAAGTCCGATTGGATGCTCCGCGAAAACAAACTGCCCTCTGGGTAAACCTCTTCATCATCAATCTTTGATGGGAACCTTCAGGATTTTGTGGGATTTTTCTTTAGAGGCCTGTTGTCAAACACCCTCCAATAGAAAGTCTAGTCTTCTGCCCTCGCGAGCTGCAGTTCAGTCAGACGAGAGGCAGATTTCTTCATTTTACTCACAAATAAAATGAAGCCGGGGCCCTTCGGTAAACCACCATCGACGTGGGCATTCGAAAATACACAAAATATAAAGAATGAAACTGATGTTATTGGCTTTTTTGGGGGGGGGGGGCTTTATTCACAGCTATTGACAATAAACAGGAACGTGCGCAAACCTCCCATCACGTCAATGTAAACGTTGAACGCGGCACGTTGCGCAACCACAACATGTAACGTACAACAACGAGGGACCGGACTTTGCGTTCGCATGAGTTCACCCTGACAGCGGGCCCCTCCGGGCCCCCCCCCCTCTGCGTCAAGTGAACCCACTCTGACTGGCCTCGGCGAGATTCCTGCGAGGAAAAAGCAAGAGCAAGATCGCGGGGAAGGAAAGTCCCAAGCAACACGTGTTCCCTTATCCATCCCCCCTTCGCCGGCTCACTGGCCCAGACCTCGCCTTAATGGGATGCGGCAACGCACACGGACACATGTAGCACGTCGACTCTAATTAGACCGCGACGCTCCGTCCTTTCCCGAACGCCCAACGGCGTCACGAAACTCACCCAGAGGGGTTTGTTGTTTTTTTCCTCTCTCTCCTTTTCCCCTTCATCCATAAACACATTCACCGCACTTGATCAGGCAAATACCTTCTGCCTTTAGTTCTTCACTTCATTTTGATGACAAAAAACAAGAGGAAAACAGACGTGTTAAATATCAACACATCTAATATTAACGCGTCTCTTCTTCCACTAAGGAATGAAACAGATTTGTGTCCAGGTGT
Source organism: Blennius ocellaris (assembly GCF_963422515.1). Classification (NCBI taxonomy): domain Eukaryota; kingdom Metazoa; phylum Chordata; class Actinopteri; order Blenniiformes; family Blenniidae; genus Blennius; species Blennius ocellaris. Next base: position 1,561,486 of record NC_137658.1, on the reverse strand, counting down.
GTTTACGAAAGCCTCTTTCTTCTGATCAGTGCCATAGATTGAAGTGGAATCTCAGGAATACACGCTACAACAGATTGTATGTACAAAGAGTCCAGTGAAAAAAATCTGTCATTTCTAATTTACCGTATTTTCCGCCCTATAAGGCGCACCTAAATACCTCAAATTTTCTCAAAAGCTGCCAGTGCGCCTTACAACCCGGTGCGCCTTATATATAGACGATTGTTCTACTCAAGACTGCTATTTGACAGCTGAACAACCAGAAGCTTTTATTTTGACAACTCTAACTTCGCAACCGGATCTTCAGAGCGGACGACACTCCACACAACACCTTAATCACTCATGGTTGCACACCAACATTCTAACAAACCAAAATAAACTAGATGAAATAATGACTCCCTAAACTGGGGAACAAAAACACAGCATAAACACAATCAACACAACACCAAGCCCAACAACGAGCCACAATAACCTCCAACAACACAAAACATGAATTTATCGCTGCAAGGCATGATGGGACATCATGCCTTGCAGCGACAAATTCAACCTGAGCTCCTCAGTGCAGCTGATAGCTGCAATGAATTATGGGAGTTTCTGTTTGTGGTGTTTTAAATGCAATTATTGGGGGGTTCTATTTGGTTTGTGGTGTCGGTAATAATTGTGTTGTGTTGTGTTTTTGTTGCTTAGTTCATGTAGTTTAGTTTATTACCGGTAGTTGTAAGTTGTCAACCAGCAGTGAAGAAGGTTTTGTGTGTAGTGTCCTCCTGGCATAGGCTGCAGGTAGATTATTAAAATAAAGCCTGTGCACCTCTCTGGGTGTTAGAATCAGTGGAAAATGTAACTTAATGGCTTTGAGCTATAAAGGTTGCTGACCACTGGTCTATTCCATGTGCCTTATAGGGCGGTGCGCCTTATATATGAATGAAGTTGTAAATTATGTCAATCAATGTAGGTGTGCCTTATAACCCGGTGCACCTTATAGGGCAGAAAATACGGTAAAGTTATTGCTGACTTTAGCAACAATCGAATTCTGTTCAGTTTTACATTTCCTGCCAACATTACATATCTCAAAATGCTGTTTAATCCTCATATTAAAAAGAAGGAACCGTAGGAAAATGCATGAATGACATCTGATTTCATGATTTAGCAGCTCAGATTTTACGGCGTGTGTCTCATATATATATATATATATATATATATATATATATATATATATATCCAAAGCATTTGTACTTCATTACTGTCCTTGATTAAAATTTGACAAATCTAGTACTGCAATAGGAATAACATGTGTGAACGTATGAAAAGGTTCATGGTGCCTTAAATGAGAGGTGCCAAGCACATTTTAGTTCAGGGCCCACATAAAGCACAATTTCATCTCGAGTGAGCTGGACTGGTAAACTAGTGCAATAACAACCTTTAAAATTAAACTTTCAAGTTTTCTTTTGTCACGCCATGTCATTAAAATGTCAATATTTTCACAAAACCAAACAATTAATATGAGACTTTTGTTACAATTTCAATAAAAAAACTCATTTTAATTAAACCTTCTGTTGCAAAATACAGTGAAATGTCCCAAAAACGTAGGCAACGCTGTTGCATTCTGGGTATTTATCAGCGTTTCTCAGTGAACTTTCTTAATTTTATTCAAGAACAATTATTCCAACCTTCACAATTTTGGAAGGTTTTGTGTTTTATAACGATCTGTATTTCAATCTCAGTAAAAAAATGCAATATAAAGGCTGATATTTACACCAAAAGGAAGGAATCAATCCGGTTATTTTCACTTGGTCGCTCATCTCTTCTTGTTGTCCTCCATCTTTGTTGATTCAGATTCAACCTTCATTCATTTATTCGTGCTTTGCGTAATGTCAGGAGTTTGATAGTGGCCATAATGCACCGAAAATGAAATTGAGTGCTTCTGTTCAGATAAGTTCATCATAATAAATGTATTCAGTGTTGATTTTAATTTTTAATAAATCACACATGCATCAAATCATTTACGAGGTGATTAGACACATTCACACGTCGTGGGACAATTACGCCGGAAACGTGTTAATTTTCTATTCGCCTGTCCTAAAATGAGTCTTCAGAAAGAAAAACGAACAATGCATGTTAACGCTCATGTTGTACTTAGTGTTTTTTGGTTATTTTTATTATTCTTTTTCCTGTTTGACAGCTAACTCTTTTTTTTTTTTCCCTCGACTTTTAACGTATTAAGATCCTCATGGCAACGAGCTGCCGACTAATTAAGAGAGCAAGAAACGGAGGACGATAATAAAGTTGCCACCATCACATTGCAGAACGTTGCATTTCCAACATACAGAACTTTATGTTTCCCAATTTCCTCTAAAACTGTATCACTGATTTGTGGTGAGATGCCCTCACACGTTGCTCTCGCTGTGATTTGTCTGTTTGTGAGATCTTTTTTTTTTTTATGTTTCATTATGTTATGTTGCATTCATTATTCATGTTTTGGGTGGTTTTAGGGTTTCACATATTAAAGTCGAGGGTGAAAAACCTCTTTATGATAAAACATCTTGAAGTCGTGCCAAAACTTAATGAGGCTTTTTTTTTTTTTTTACTGTAATCTTGTAAACTTGTGTTGCTCAGTCCCGGCATTAGCATATTGAGTGTGGAAATGTAGAGTATCTTTATGTTGTGGTCTGTAAATGCATAATTTATTATTATTATTATCTTTCTTTTTAAGTCTGTATTGTGGGAGTGCTTAGTTACGTATAGCACACGCTGGGTTATGCTGGAGATCTGAATTTCCCCAATTAGGGATGAATAAAGTATCTCTCTATCTATCTATCTATCTATCTATCCATCTATCTATCTATCTATTGAGACACTCACTAACTTTTGTCTCAGCTTTGCTTGGATACATACGTCATTCCTCCCATCCACCTTTTATATTGTTTAATTCATGTCAGGGTCATGAGATTATGGATAAATGCATAAATGCACGTTCACCAATTGGACCCACCTTAAGTCTCGACCCGCAGTTTGGTTGAGACTCATTGGTGTATTTTAATGTAATCCATCCAGCTAATGGGATATACAGTATATACTGCCCTATAAGTTATTTGCTGTAAGCTGGTATTTGCTTTGCAGATGATGGGATTAACTCCAGAATTACTAGCCTCTCTCATGCAGAGAGCTGGAAATATCCCAGACATACACAGCGACTAGTGCTTTTGGTACACAGTACAACTACTATTTACACGTCATAAACGACTGGTGCATTGTAGGATTTTTGTATTTTTTTTTTTTTTTTGCTTTCTGACTGCAAATGGTTTAAATGGGATGACTGTCATAAGAAATCAGAACTTCTCACGTTGAAAACAGGCGGGAGAAAACAACAACTGCAACGCGAGGCTCTACGAATGACACGCAGCCTCTGCGACGCTCAGCGTTTCCTCCGTCGAGTCCGGACGGCTCTCGCACAGACAAGTGGCCAAGTCTTCCACGTTTCGGCGGGCAGAAGTTCTGCGTTGCTTAACAGCAGCGTTCATACAAACTGAGCTAAAAATAGCTTACCAGGTACACAACAGCGCCGGCACCTCGGCTCCCCCCGGGGAAAGCTCTCTACATTTGTTCCACCCTCCAGCTACGGTACCACCATTTCTACAATTTCATACTGCTGAGCGATTGTCGTCACACAGGAGATTTTATTTATTTTATTTTTTTCTTCTGCACTTAAGATCACTGCTGTCGTGCAGTGAAGCATGCCCTCTCAATGACTATTTATTTTCCTTTTTTTTTTCCCCCCCCGCCGATGGAGATACTGGTGATTAAGTGAGGCTGGCTCTGGATTAGTGTGGGATAAATATGGGTTTTTATGAGGTAGCGATCATCACCGGACGGCGCCGAAGTGACAGTGTGGCAGGTGCAGCCCTCCGTCCTCTCGCCGCCTCCCCTTCGGCTCGCCACAGTGGTGACGATGAAATATGGACAGCAGCAAATTGAGATTCATCAGGCACGCCTGCCTTGCTCACTGAAATCTATATTCAATTTTAGAGCATCTGTCATGGCAGTGGCAGGCTGAGGCATGCTGGGATTGAGAATCACTTAAGTGTTCAGAAATTGTATGTAGTGGGGGGGGGGGGGGAAAGCTCTGTCTTCCGCTTTCTGCATATTTGTCTCGGATCTACCACATCTCTCTTTTTTTTAACCTTTATATCTACAGCTGAATTAAAACGTGTTAATGGTCGGATTGATTTCAGATCAAATGGTAGTTTCTGCCCTGTGCATTTCAACCTGCAGATTTCACATTAATCTTACATGAGTCTGTTATATTAGTCAGCGTGAGACCAAAAGATATAGATAAAATATACAATGAGGTCTGCCCAGCAACTTAAAGTGCAATCACTTCTGAATAGGTTGTGCAGGTTCTCACCTTGAAGTACTTTTCCTGCATTTAACTTGTTGATGTCCGGATCAACATCTGGAGTTAATATGGTTTATGCTCACAACATCGATTCATGTGCTTTTCAGGTCCATTAGCTAATCTGAAAAGCAGATATTTAAATTACGTGAGAAAGAAGAAACATGGAAACTCTATAAAATGGATGTGAAATGATGCGGTTATTCATATATGTAATCATGTGTTTACTATGAACAAATCTATACATCTATCAAAGACACAACAGAGAGCGGGGGGGAGAGAGAGAGAGAGAGAGAGAGAGACAGAGAGAGAGAGAGAAAGAGAGACAGAGAGAGAGAGACATAGAGAGACAGAGAGAGAGAGACATAGAGAGAGAGAGAAAGAGAGAAAGAGCAAAAGAGAGAGAGAGAGAGAGAGAGAGACAGAGAGAGAGACAGAGAGAGAGAGAGAAAGAGAGACAGAGAGAGAGAGACATAGAGAGACAGAGAGAGAGAGACATAGAGAGAGAGAGAAAGAGAGAAAGAGCAAAAGAGAGAGAGAGAGAGAGAGACAGAGAGAGAGAGACATAGAGACATAGAGAGACAGAGAGAGAGAGACAGAGAGACAGAGAGACAGAGAGAGAGGGACATAGAGAGACAGAGAGAGAAAGAGAGAGAGAGAAAGAGAGACAGAGAGAGAAAGAGAGAGCGAGAGAGAGAGAGACATAGAGAGAGAGAGAGAGAAAGAGAGAGAGAGCAAAAGAGAGAGAGAGTGAGAGAGAGCGAGAGAGAGAGCGAGAGAGAGAGAGAGAGAGAGAGCGAGAGAGAGCGAGAGAGAGAGAGCGAGAGAGAGAGAGAGACAGAGAGAGACAGAGAGAGAGAGACATAGAGACATAGAGAGACAGAGAGAGAAAGAGAGAGAGACAGAGAGACAGAGAGAGAGAGCAAAAGAGAGAGAGAGAGAGAAAGAGAGACAGAGAGAGAAAGAGAGAGAGAGAGAGAGACAGAGAGAGAGACAGAGAGACAGAGAGAGAGAGCAAAAGAGAGAGAGAGAGAGAAAG
>NC_137658.1:1520365-1555860 GCF_963422515.1 Blennius ocellaris | reverse complement strand
GGAACGCTAACACACGTGAAGGCAAAGGAGGACTTGTACGTCACAACATCATTAGATTTAGAGCAGAGAATGAAAACTCTCAAGGTTATTTAGTTTATTGAAGTAAAGTTTGTTTTTATAGCGTCTCATTCAATATAATCAATACTTAGTCTGAGATTAAAGTTGGAATAAATATATTGACAGTTCTGCTTGGGGGGGGGTCGGTCGGTGGAGGTATTATTATTATTATCATCATTATCTTTTCTTGTTATGACTTATTCATTTCCTGAGTGACTTTTTGGATTTTTCTGTTACATGATGTGTTGATCTTTGGAATTATTTACCACACCGCCCGAGGCGTTGCTTACATACGGATTTAGTTAATCAAGGGCCAGAGGATTGTAAATTGCTTCCTGTCTGGAGAAGCTGCGGTACGAAATACAATCTTTCTTTTCTTTCTTTCTTTAAAGCGGCTCCAGTGACTGCTTGATGATGACCTTTATGAAGCTGATTTGATCTCTCTAGGCTGTCAGCTGTTTAGGAACCATTATCTCCCTTTAAGGAAAAAAAAAAAAAGTGGATAAAATGTCATTAAGCTGCGTTTGATTCCGACGTTCAGGCGTAATCTATCAGAAGCCGCCGCCCGGAACCTTCCCCAGCCGCTCTGCCACCGAACATAAATGAAAGCAAAACACTGTGCTCCTATCTCCTTACGCCTCTCCTCTTGCTCAGATGACTGCCGGGGGGGGGGGGGGGGGGGGGATGAGTGCAGTCCCTCAGCGGAAGGGAACTGAAAAAGGTCACGACAGGGGACTGAGAGGAGGAGAGCGCCTCTGCTTTGAAGATTGAGTTACAGGGGTACATTACTGCCCCCGTCGCCGGCTTTATGTCCTCACATCTGGCAGCAAATGGCTTTTTTTTTCTATTTTTTTTTTTCTCCACCCTGGAAGTGTTGGGTCTCCAGGAAGACGCCACACACGGCCACGTGATGGTATGTTTTATATGCTACACACCGCCGTGGATGTACACGGCCCGATCCGTCTGTGACGGAGACAAATCCAGAGAGGCAGGTGTGAGCAGGAAGCAGCCGTCACACAGCTGCAGCTCTCCATCCCGAGCAGGAACTCCCTCCGTGTTTTCATTAGGCTGCATTAAATAAGCTGCTTAAATGCTTTTTCTTTTTTTTCTTTTTTTTTGGAGGTTGTCAACATACTAATGGAGACGCAGCAACTTTGTAATGTGAACTAAGAACTGCGGGCGATGCCACTTAGTTCAGTGCACAGGTGCTTTATGTGGACGGGAACCAGCTCCAGTACTGCACCTGTGCAGGCTTCTTTCCTTCTCTTTCTCCGTTTTCAAAATTGAAAAACCACAAAGCAGGAAAGGCCCTCGGATCATTCAGATGATTGTCTTTAATGCATTCAAATCTGGTTTTACAAGACTATCTGCAATTATCTTCCAATCAAAAATACACACATCAGCTAGAACAATAAAACACTGGAGTCAGTGTTATATATATTTTATTTTACTTGCTCTTACTTGTATGTCCTCCTGATAAACTATATATATGCACTATGAAATATGAATGTCATCGTCTCCATGTGCAGAATGCATACGTGAACAAACTCCATCTCCAATGCGAAATTGTGTTTGTAAATCAGCTCCTACTAATGAGCGTGAAAAGACAAACTCCATGTTGTTTTCCACCGGCAATCCTTTGTCCAGCCAATGTCTCGCCTCGTGTGCCAACGTGCCCTAGAGCAAGACTCTGAACTCAAACTAATGTGTGACTTAAGTCATCGTGTTCTATATGAGTCCGCGTCCTTTATCCATAAGAACAAGATCTCCGTGACTTGCCTGCGGTATATTATATTCCTTAAGAAGCAACAAGCAATCCTACTGAAATCCAGAGGAAAAACGGAAAATAACGGCAGCCAAACATAACATTAATCGAGTATAATGCAAATCCACGCTACAAATAAAAATCCTTCGCTTCACAATCAAGAAACTCTGGGAGCCAATTTTCCCAAACACAGCAAAAAACACAGAACTGGAAGCCAATGGCAACATTTCTTTTTAATCCGAGTGACATCCTGCGAAGAAACAGACTAATTCATTAATTGGACATGTTGGATTTTTGTTTCTGATGTTTAAAAAAAAACAATAAAGTCAATATTATTTTTCCCCCCTTGGTCACAACAAGGGCAGTGTGGGAGAAGAAATACACAACAATATGATCAGTTCTCCGTCACACAAATGGTGCCTGAATTGTTAATGTTGATTTAATAAGCAATTCATTCTAGGCTTCTGTGTAGTGAAACACTATAAAAGAATAAAATTACATTTAAATGAAATGAGACACTCGAGCACAACACGGGCAAAAAGCCCGACGGTGGCAGGGCGTTGGCGAGGAGACATTTGTTGGGCGGCTGGTTAATTGGCTCAGCTCTCTCCTCGGCCGACATGGAAGAGCGCGGACCAATCACAAACATTTAACGAGAGCGATACGAGTGCGGTTCGGTCGTCTGACTTCGCGGGAGCCGAGCGGAACCATTAAAACCTGCAGGACGAGTAGTTCCGTCCAAGAGGACCGAACTACATTGATCGAGCAAAATTTTGGACAAGGGGAGCGCGGACAAGACGGACACGCTGGATGTGATCTGCCGGCGACGAGGAACATCAGACGTGAGCGGAACGAGTCGTTCAGAAGCTTTAAACCGCTGCACCTCCAAGTCTGTGGTTGGCAGAACCGATAGCGAGATGTGGGAGGTTAGGGGGTGGGCGATATACATCGTTTGCGATAACATCGTCATTGTTGTTTTAACGGTGTGCAAATTTACGTTATGGAGTATGCAAATGACTTCACTAAAACAACTAAAAACACACGTTGAGACCCCCACACATTCACTGAACAAGAGTTACGTAACTTGCGTTAGAGCAGCAAACCGCAGCAGGTCACGTGATCTCTCACTGGCGTGTTCCCGGCAGGTTAGCGTGCCTCTAAACATAAACATTTGAAAGACGACATGGACACACCGCCCAACTTCAGAAGATTTAATTCCAAAGACGTGGATCGACTTCCGTTGCGTGGAAGTACTTTGGCTTTGAAAAGACTGACGTTTACCCAAAAGACCGTCATCTGCAAAGTTTGTCGAAAAGCCGTCGCCGCTAAATGCAGCTCGACAACCAACCTGCTTCACCACTTGCGGACTAACCACACGAAGGAATACGAAGAATGTCAAAAGCTAGCTGCCAAAGAAAAACCTAAGTCGGCGAAGGTAACGTTACCTGCTGCACGACGCAGCCGACAGACGTTAGCGGACTCAATCAACAGAAAACTGCCTCATGACAAAAAAAGCACCCGATGGCGAGACGTAGCAAATGCTATCACCAATTATATAGCAAAAGAAATGGTGCCGATTTCAGAAAAACTGCTCTGCCCAACCTGTACGATTCATGTCGCCAAACTCTGATGAATGGCTGTAAAAAAAACACACATTTAAAGAAGATCGTCTAATTATCGTTATCGTCAAAATCCCCCCAAAATATCGAGATATTATTTTTTTGTCCATATCGCACACCCCTAGTGGGAGGAGCCTGTGCGAGAAAAAAGGCCACCAAGACGGAACACGCTCCGACTCTGCAAGCGGGGGTCTGAGAAACCTTTCTAGTTAATATCAGAATCGCATACGGGTCTTCTTATATTCAGTACATATTGCAGAACATATGGATTTTTCCCATTTTTCCTTCAAGGACACCAGTGTGAGGATGCAGCACAGGCAGGCTGATGTTGTTTATTATCTGGAAGGATTGTGACAATGTGCATCAGAGACGCCTCCCGGCTCTCCACCACGATCCCTGGAGGTTCCCACATGCTCACATCAGAACGCCGTTCCCAGCAGGAGCGGACAGAGGTACGGATTTCCCCCCCTGGAAATTCACAGCATTTTCCAATTCTGATATTTACGTTTCCCAAGCTGAACTGTTAGCGATAAATGACGTTTGTTTGATGGGTGGCAAGTAGATGCTCCGGTTCAGACACAGAAAAACAAAAAAAAAACACCGAGCAAATTCTACACATTTCAAAGAAAAACATTTTCTCGTAAGAAAAGTACCAGACAGAGACCGAGATGTCGGTGACGCCGACATGAAAGTGGAAAGACAAGCATCGGCGTCAAAGTCGCGCCGTCAGGGGGAGTTTATAAAAACACCCACAATGCAAAGGGGAAGTTGTTTTACTTTAACGGCATTTTACTGTATTTTGCATCAGTATGTTTTCTTAAAATTGGCTTCATGATGAGATTCTAGTGATTTTTAGTAGTAATTGTCTGGTTGTCTGAAAATATCAGCATTTCCATCACAGATACTCTGCAGCCACAGCAAAGACAAACTTTAAAGTTTAAATTCAAAGGTTATTATGACACTATTTTACCGGTCCAGTCAACTCAAGATGTTTGTGGCCCCTGAACTGAAACGTGCTTGATACTCCTGCTCTATAGACTTTATACTCTTTGATGTAATTATATTTTATCTTTATAGACGGAACCACAGATGTGCTCAAAGGTTTAAGAAAATAAAAACACATTTGATGATTAGGTAAATTAAACATTGCTAAATACTTAATTTTAATGGGAAAAAAAATTGTAGAACTTCATTTATATTGACATTATGATAAAAGCAGTCTTAACTTTCTTTCCTGTATCACAGAGATGCAGTTTATTGAGAGCGCATTGGGAAAAGCCTGATTTCAAAGTAAAAGCCACGTACAGCATGTAGAGGTTTAGGGCTCGTCTCTGTCTTTATTACAATTATAACCTCCATGCTTCATTTATTGTTTTCCACTTCTATTTCAATCTTAAACTTCTGATATCACTTTATCATCTGTTTGTTATTCATGTTATTCATCTTTCTTACTCTGCATTCGTCTCAGTGGTCTTGTTTGTTGTTGTGAAGCACTTTAATTGTTGCAGAAATGTTGGGAACAAACAGCATTTCCTTCTCTTACAAGCACCAATATTGATACGGAACCTCATCCTGGGTGAAGCATTTTAAAACGTTGCACCCTACACCTGAAATTTCAATCAGCTTTTTAAGGAGAGACCGACATTTATCACCAAACATACTGGATATTTGTCTTCAGCGTTCCATTTATGGAGCTGCGTCCAGTTCCAATGGTGGTGATAGTTTGTCTTTTAAATCAGATTTACCACCAGAAAACTCCCTGCTGCTGTGGAACTAAAAGAAAGAGACCAGAAGTTTAGCTTGGACACAAACTAAAGCTGAAACAGACAGAGAGAATAAAGTTAGGCGCTAAAGCAACTATCCACAGAAATTGTAGACAAGGGCATAAATAGAAGGAAAATAAAGATAAGGAGGAAAAACTCCAACAAGCAAAATACAAAATATATTCCAAATATATTCTTAATGTTTAAACATTTAAATTTTTTTCTATTTTGTTAATTAGAAACATTTAATTATTGCAGTTTCAGTAGTTTTTGTTGAATATCGTTGAATAAAACCGACCGAAACTGAAATAACTTAATGTTTGTGAATATATATTAAAAAAAAGACTGAAATCAATGAAGCCATCAAACTGCTTCACTTCCAAAATGACACCAGTGACCGAAGTTATGGAAAACCACAGCTTTATCTAGACATTAGTGGCTAAATAATAAAATATCCATAATCTTCCAGGCTTGAATCAAAACTTCAGAGATTCTTCATAAAAAGGAGGATCGAGGATTGGAAACTCAATAACTTGGTGATGAAGGTTCATGAAATGTTAATTCTGTCAGCTCCTCCACACTCAGTGAGTGCAACGAGACCTCATCCCTCAGCAACCAATAGATGTCGCTCATTAGTTTACCGGCTCAGTTGATCAGGGGGATTTTGCTCTGAACCGTTAAAGTATGACTGACACACTGAGAGTCCAGTACTGAGATGGACAGTATGCGCTGCACCGTGGGTACTCCACATGCAGCGAGTCTTCAAGGCTGCTGGAAGTGTGCAGAGCTGGTTCAAAGAAACGCACAGCCTTCGTATAATGCGTGTATAGAGAACTGTGGACAGTCCATATCATGGAGACAGTAAAGACTTCCAGAAAGAGCAGATCCAGTCGGAGAGGTCACCAAGGCAGCGGCTACCTGCAGAACATGAGCGAGCGGCTACTCAATTAGCTACTCAGGAAAACCGCACGCTTTAAAAAAAAAGGAAGAGTCTGAGGTCTCGACACCGAAGCTCTCCTTTCAACGCGGGGCCGAGCACACACACCTGCACAGTCCAGATAAATCACGGCAGATCAGATGACCTACCCGTCTCCCCCCCCCCCCCCCGAGGGCTCGACCTTGACGCTAACAGGCGCTCGGCTGCTAACGTGGCCCCGGGAGCTTGTACCGCGTTACACTCCCCCCCGCTCCTTAAAGCTGTCGCTGAATTGCTCGATAGCCGTCGGAAGAAATGACGACTGTCGCAATCTGAAGCAAAACGGGAACAAATCTGAGCAAAAGTAAAATCCTGCTCCTCGGGATTGAGGAGATTTTTTTATTTCATTTTCTTCCCCGTGCAGCACACCGGGAGAGGATCCATTTGTCGTTGCGAAGCAGACGGGGGGGGGGGGGGGGGGGGGGGGGGGTTGATGATGATGATGTGGGAGGGGGGGGCTGAGGGTTGAGTGTTGCACTCTGAGTATCAGGTGTCTCCTGCACTTTTTCGACTGCGATGGCGATGCCAGTGCGCGGGTCCCGCGTGCAAATTAAATGGAGAGACAGAAAAATGCATTATTGATCAGGGCGATGCCAAAGTGTCTCGCTCACAGCACGGGATCGAGTTCAGGTGCATGGTAATTAATCCACAGGCCTGAATGAAAGCAGAGGAACTGATCTGCACCCTTCTCTCTCTCTCTCTCTCTCAGAAGAAAATAGGTCGGCTGCTCGTCGGCACCGCTGGGATGGTGAGAGCTCACAGCCTCACAGTGCTTTCTGCACATAAACAACCACAGAGAGAGAGAGAGAGAGAGAGAGAGAGAGAGAGAGAGAGAGAGAGAGAGAGAGAGACAGAGAGAGAGACAGAGAGAGAGAGAGAGATAGAGAGAGAGAGAGATAGAGAGAGAGAGAGAGAGAGAGAGAGAGACAGACACACACACCTGTTCTCCTCCTCTTCTGATGAACAGAACAGGTGTCTGCCTGAGTCGTTCAATCATCTACTGTAATTTCACACTATTATGTTTGCTGCGATCACACACACACACACACACACACACCACACACACACACACACACACGCTCAACATTTTCACAATAAAACCAGCTTATTCGCCACATCGGATGCCTCGACGACAAAAAGCTCGTCTGTTTGTATTCGGCTCATATCCAGCATATACTGTCATTTTCTTCACAAGCAATCACGTCGGTAACAAAAAACAATTACAGGGATTAAATCTTAAATGCAAGAACGATGACATTCGATGGACCTGTGAGAAAACCCAACGCCGACGGGTTGAGAGACCTGTTTCACGTCCACTGTGGAAACTCTGAGGACGAGTTTTTGTGAACGTAGCTCGTTTAGTCAAACTTATTTCAGCGGCCATGAAGGGAAACCGTCATTTTTGCACACGATCAGCAAGTTTGTACCATAAAAAACGACATGCAAGGCAGAATCAGCTGAATTTAAATGCTTCGATTAAAAAAAAAAGATGTTTATTTAAGTGTTTAAACGCCACAAACTTGTTTTTATTTCCGACGCTGACACACATTTATACACTGCCTTGGTGTATTGCACATTAGGAGGTGCAGTGAATGTACTCACAGTGGTAGTTATCACAGCAATATAACTACACACCAGATAATTTATGGGTTTACATAACCCTGCCCTTTTATTTCCTTTCATGCAATTAAAAGTATCTGGTTTCGGTTTCCATCGAGGTGTGAACTATAATTCGTCGCGATTTAGATTTCGGGTAAACTTGTAATTTGTAAAAGTACCAAAAAAAAAAAAAAGTCTCTTTATAGCAGCTGCCACTGTCGGCCTTTCAGTTCTAGTGTTTGTGTGCAGGTTTTATTAGAATAGATAAAAATAGATCAACCTGTGTCACTGGGGAAGACACCTCCTCATTAATGTAATAGGTGGCGTGTGAATAGAAGGTTTAACACTTCTCCTCAACATCTGCCGTGATAATGGCCTCACTTCTGGAAATGGAAAACATAATTATTCCTTTTTTTTATCTCCAAAACAATTTAGTGGAGCTGCTGTTCTGAATACGCTCTCGGTACAATGATTGTGGTTATTTCCAAAATGACGTGAAACAAATCAAATGTGACCAAAAAAAAAAAAAAAAAGAAGCAGTTTGTGTGAAACGATTGCTGCATAGGAGCAATTAGGCCCATTTACACAACGTTTCTGAAAACTATGTAGTTGGCACGCCAGGCCACAAGTTGGCGCTGTCGGTGGTTTTGTAATGAAACCACACACACACACACACACACATGCAGAGAACGATAAGCCACAAACATGAACAATGGGAGCCAAGACACGTTGTTATTATCTACTGAGCATGTGCAGAACAATTATTGACCAACAAGGAGCGCTTGTCCCTGAGGCGCTTCCAGAAAGTTTTGTTTTCACGGCGACGGAGCAGAGCGTTTTTAAGAAGTTCTACCTTGGCAGCCATTTTTTTTTTTTTTTTATCCCCCGCCGTGGCCGATAGGCCCCGAAGGGGGATCTTGAAACAGTCTCCGTACGTCCGTACGTCCGTCCGTTCGAACATTTCTACCTATATCTCGGCAACCCCTGGGCCCACAGTGACCAAACTTCACTTGTGGATACATCTCAGAGGGGGAAGGGATACTATGGTGACCTTGACCTAATTTGCATATTAAGTAGGTCACAGGGTCACAAAGTGCTTAAAAACACATTTTGGGCTCTGGAGGCCTAGGTTTTTGAGCTAGGGCTCTGAAATTTTATACACACCTACTAGTACTCTGGGGACACCCTCCAGCATACCAAGTGACCTGACCTTGACCTTGACCTTGAAGATTGGTAGGGCCTGAAGTTTGCTCATCATGGTTGCAAAATACATGTATTTTCATATAAACATTTCTCAGCAGTTCCTGGGCCCACAGTCACCAAACTTCACACATGGACACTCCACCTGGGGAGAAGGGGCACCATGGTGACCAGGACCTAATTTGCATATCAGGTCACAGGGTCACTAAGTGCATAAAAAAACACCTTTTGGGCTCTGGAGACGTATTTTGACATAGCTTATGAAGAAGACCTTTCAGATTCTACATAATTATCTACTAGGACCCATGGAACACCCTCTAGTGTACCAAGTGTGCTGCCTTAGAGCTGGCTTTGTGAGAAAATATAAAGCCCTCCGGCGGGGGATTAGCCCAGCAACGGCCTTCTTGTTTTAAGTTGCATTTTCAGTGGCTCCGGGCCTGTTCACACAACCGCCCTTCGATTTCTGCCAGCCCGAACAGCAACACCGAGTGACGTCCATCTCGTGCGGGAACCGAACGAAATGCTTCTGTTCTCGCTCTTCCTGCTTCGTAATTGAACACACAGGTGACGCTTTGATAGTGGGAATAAATTTGCAAGTCATTAAGGCGCTCGATACGAGGACCGCCGCAGATGGACATCTCGAGACACTTAGGGGAGGGGGGAAATATTCTGCTCAAGAGAATTTCCATTAGTTACTTTGCTCCTCACGCACCCATCACTACAACGTGTGGGCCGCCGCCGCCGTACATCTGCGTGTTCGGCGCCCACATCCAGCACTTCCCTGCGTTTTAAGTCTCTCGTACCTTCACAAAAGGAAGACGCTCTCTTGTGCGTCATGGCCGTCGTCATGTAACACATTCCTTTGTTGGTCTAATGAGTTCTATTAACATAATATCGCTCAAGCCCCCCACACACAAGCACTCAATTCACACTGAGCCACCCACCTCACTTGCCACCTATATATATATATGTATTTATTTATTTATATTTTTTTCCCAGGACAACCGATCCATCCGTCTTTCAGTGTGTCACCCAATTAAAGCCCTTTGCTGACGATGAAATGAAACTAATTAAGCGTCGCTCTTCTGCATGGGCAGAGCTCCATCTCTTAATGGGTGAGACTCGCTCGCAAGAATACCATGTCCGCGTCGCCTCCCCACCTCATTATCATGCAGCTATTAGCCATCACTCACATCGGGCAAATGGGTGTTCATCCATGTGCTTTGGTGAATCATAATGCACTAACACTCGAGTAGCTGGAACGCGGCGGGGGGGGGGGGGAAACACTGACCCTCCGTGAAACCACGGAGCGCAAGTTAAAATTAGACGGGGTAAAAGCTGGTACTTAACCCAGCAATGGAAGGAAGAAAAAAACAAAAAAAACAAGAGAGAATATGAAATGCGAATTGGGAAAGTCTCGGGCGAATAAGATATTTTGTGTTTAACTCCATGCCTTCTCGAGTCAGACGCGTAGATGTGAGATTACGTAAAGCGAGAAATGAATTTGATTATTATGCAGCATCTAGGATTAAGTCATCACCATGGCCCTCGCTGGATTTCTCTATCTGTGGATTGTGAAACACACGTCAGGTTATAAATTCACAAATCGCAAAAATGTAGAGGAGAACAGAACGGAATCTAATGCCCGGGCTTGAATGTGAGACTCAACGTAAAACCTTCTCGCTTCTTATTAGCGCCTCACATTTCCAACATAATGAGCTGGGGAGAAAATTAATAGGTGATGTAAATTTTACAGACCACCAATTTAACTTCGAGATGATAACGCCTCAGTTTCAGCTCGATCAGCTTCACCCGGGTCAGCTGACGAAATGAAAAAAATCCTCCATATAAGCTTTTTTTTTATTATCAAAAAGGACCAGAGTGAGACACATTTTCTCTTTTTTACCTTCATATTCGTATTTATCTTTTTTCTCTGCTGCAGATCACTAAAACAAAAAAAAAAAATCAACCTCTCTCTCATATTTGCTGATATAAATGGCTTTTCACATTTTCCAATTAATCTTTTCATCTTTTGCAGAGGAAATTCGTCAGTTATACACCTTTTTTTTTTTCTACTGCTTGAGTTTTATGCAACAGCTTTTTTCAAAGTGTCTGAATACAGAAATGTGTATTCACACCTTCTCAAGTTCATCACTTTAATAGCGAGGTTGTCGTCTCTACAAACAAATAAATGAATCAAACACAGGTAAACTATGAGGCACAATCCACATTAATGCAAGTTGAGCAATAAAGGTCATCAGAAATGTGTGAAATATTTGGACTGAGGGCCAAAACTATCACATAAGAGGGTTTTGAAGAGCTTAAAACGCAGACTGTTGTTTCCAAAAGGAGCCGCTGTTCCGTGATTGTCCACTAGGGGGTGCATGCAGCAGTGAAAGTTCGACCAACTCCGAGGTTTTAAGTACATTTTAGCTCATCGGCTGCATGCAGCGCTAGTTCATCCTGAGTCCTGGGCCAGATCAGTAAAATAGTGCGATAATAGCCTTGAAATTTAAAATGTAAAGTTTGTTTTTGTTCTGGCGCAGATGAATACGTGGTGAAAATACCTACATATTTAAAAAAACCAACTCACACTGGAAATGACTATGATCTTAAAATTTGGTCAATTTTAATGGTGGAAAATACAGTGAAATGTCCAGAAAGCAGTGATATCTTAGCTGTTTATGTCCACTACTATGTTTTAACCTGAAAAGCAGGTTATGTGTGATCGATTTTCTGCATCGAGCTTCTTACCTGCAAACACTTTGAAGAGAATGCGATTCCTTCAGGACTGCCGTTTTTTGTGAGTAAGTTTGAGTTGTTTTTTTTTTACATTTTTAAAACGCACCTTTCAAGTTTTCCTGAACCACGTCATTGCCTTCTTGCACGAGATGCCGCTTTGTCACAACATTGCACAACAGAGCTGTTTAAAACCAACCGCGCCAGTCACTTCCACATGTAAACGAGATGCGGCGTATAATGTGATGTTTACGCACGTCAGCATTTGCTCACATAATATCTTGAAAAATGTATACCGTGGAAGTGATACTGCATCTATTTACATTTGTTTACTCGCTGCTTTTGACCACAGCAGGACTTCATTATCTCCAACTCGCAGAGTATGTGAGATCGTCCTTTAAATATTTTATAACAGGGGGATGAATCGTAGTTTAGAAAAAAACAAAAAAACCCAGAATGCACAACTTTGATTTTTTTCTTAGTGGATATCATACATCATCAAGCTGAATAAATCATATGATAGCTAAAGTTATGGAGGATTGTGAATTAATAGAAAATAATGAAGGTTGGCAATAAAAACAGCGTGGGGAGGGCTGTGATCATAAAACAAGATTTTTTTGATTATTGATTGTGCAACTGAAAAGGAAACGGGCAGTGTTGATGTGTGTGGCGTCGAGGTGTGGATAAACCGTCTGTATTTAGTTTCACTACTTGACCCGTAACTCAAAAAGACAAAATAACCACAAAAATACAACTTTTTTTTTCTTTTTCCCCCCTGGACATAAATGATGCTCCTCATTTAGGATTTGAACGTCTGATTTTCATCTCGTTCACACGGCTCCCTCCAGTCTGCGCAGCTCTGACGACTTTGAAAAAAAAAACATTTTTTTAATCCTTCTCACAGAATAAATGGCCGCATGCCCTTCAAGTTCTCATTTCATTTTGCAGACTCTTCGCCCGGAGCTCGAGGCTACGTGCTTCTACATCCGTCAAGCGCATTTGAGCATTAACGGTGGAAGCGTCACTTCATTTGTCGGTGATGAAGACGCACTCGACGGACCGACTCGGAGAAAAACGCTGCCAATACATTGTACATTGGCCCGAGTGCAACAGGTGAAGGTCAAGCACCTGTGTCACCGCCGACCTTAACCGGGGCTTGAAGTCTGGTTCTGCAGAAAGTCTCCGCCTCTGACTCTGGTTCTGCAGATTCCTCCCTGTTAAAACAGAGTTTTTTTTATCCCCCGCCGTGGCCGATAGGCCCCGAAGGGGGATCTTGAAACAGTCTCCGTACGTCCGTACGTCCGTCCGTTCGAACGTTTCTACCTATATCTCGGCAACCCCTGGGCCCACAGTGACCAAACTTCACATGTGGATACATCTCAGAGGGGGAAGGGATACTATGGTGACCTTGACCTAATTTGCATATTAAGTAGGTCACAGGGTCACGAAGTGCTTAAAAACACATTTTGGGCTCTGGAGGCCTAGGTTTTTGAGCTAGGGCTCTGAAATTTTATACACACCTACTAGTACTCTGGGGACACCCTCCAGCATACCAAGTGACCTGACCTTGACCTTGACCTTGAAGATTGGTAGGGTCTGAAGTTTGCTCGTCATGGTTGCAAAATACATGTATTTTCATATAAACATTTCTCCTCATTTCTCAGCAGTTCCTGGGCCCACAGTCACCAAACTTCACACATGGACACTCCACCTGGGGAGAAGGGGCACCATGGTGACCATGACCTCATTTGCATATCAGGTCACAGGGTCACTAAGTACATAAAAACACCTTTTGGGCTCTGGAGACGTATTTTGACAGAGCTTATGAAGAAGACCTTTCAGATTCTACATAATTATCTACTAGGACCCATGGAACACCCTCTAGTGTACCAAGTGTGCTGCCTTAGAGCTGGCTTTGTGAGAAAATATAAAGCCCTCCGGCGGGGGATTAGCCCAGCAACGGCCTTCTTGTTTTCCTTTCCACAGTCTCCTGCGGTTGCAAGAGTGGCATTTGGGGCATTTTTGTTCGCTGCGAAATTGCTTTAGCAATCAGAACCCGTATGTGGATCCATAGAAATCTCCCTTGTCTGCATGTCCACTTGGATATGAGGGCCGTCTGAACTTTTTTTAAAAGATACAAAATAAATAAAGACCATATCTGATCACGTGACATCGCAGGATGTTTAGGAACAAATGATTACATAGCTTCAAACATTTAAAAAAAAAAGAAAAGGGTTTTCAATATCTGAGGCGAGTACTTTATGTTTTACACGGAGCAGTTACACGCTGGCTGGAGATGGACTGTCTTTTCTTTTTGTGCAAGCAAACGCAACTTTTTCACACAAAGAGCTAAAATGGGAGGGATTTTGAACATGATTTATACTCGTACAAAACGATTTTGATGTCTGTTTGCTTCAGTTTGGTCGGACGGAGTTGAGTTCTGTTTGTATGGAACAAAACACGAGACACTCAAGAAAACCATGCAACCTTTTCTCTGACAGCGAACTGAGGCGCTCTTCAAAACGTCTCGTTGCTCTAAGAAAGAAAATAACGATCAGAACTCGGAGAGATTTTAATTACTATGCAGCCCAGTGGATTAAGGTCACGTCTGGTTTAACCTTGTGCGAGGGGGGGTCAGGCGTTTCAGGTCGGAGTCGATGCTTCCACATGCCGGAGAGCTGCTCAAAGGCAATACGCTTCTTCTGGTGTGGTCGACGTTAAGGTCGACATTTTTTTAAGGTTTTCCGGTTGCTTTCCATCTTTAGGTGAGTTCTTCAGGAAAATAATAGATCGATAGATAGATAATTACTTTATTCATCCCCGAAGGGAAATTGTTTTGTTGCACCAATCTGGTTCATACAATTATTATAAAATACAATAGAATAGAAGTAAAGGTAAAAAAATAAAAATATAAAAATATCTGGGTATAAGACATAAAGTAAAGCACAGAACGGAACATGGGCACTTAGAAATAAGACGAGATGAAAGCAAGATAAATATATAAATAGTAAGGTGCAGTGGCAGAGCCATTAGAAGTAGGCATTATATAATAATAATAATAACAATAATACAGATAATAACAGTGTGAAATAGTGTATAGTACTACTAATAATGGTAGCAATGATATAACAATAACAACAATATTTATATATATATCAGTAATAATAATACTAATACTACTACTACTACTAATAATAATAATAATACCAATACTAATACTACTACTACTACTAATAATAATAATAATACTAATACTACTACTACTACTAATAATAATAACAATGATACTAATACTACTACTGCTACTACTAATAATAATACTAATACTACTACTACTACGAATAATAATAATAATAATACTAATACTAATACTAATAATACTACTACTACTACTACTACTACTACTACTAATAATAATAATACTACTACTACTAATAATAATAATAATACTAATACTAATAATAATACTAATACTACTACTACTACTAGTAGTAATACTACTACTACTACTAATAATAATACTAATACTAATAATAATACTAATACTACTACTACTACTACTACTACTACTACTAATAATAATAATAATAATAATAATAATAATAATAATAACAATACTAATAATACTACTACTACTAATAAAAATAATAATACTAATAATACTAATACTAATAATACTAATAATAATAATAATAATAACAATACCAATGGTATTAGTGTACTTGCACATGTATAAATATATGTATATGTACATGCAATATGCCAGATGAAATATATGATGTAATATAAGTATCAATGTAATTTAGTCCAGGTGGTGATTGAGGCTCTGGCGGAGGGAGAAGAGTTCAACCTAAATTGAATCTAAATCTAAAGCATGTAAACTTGAGTATAGTGTCTCAGCTGTAAACGGGAAAACAAACGCTCCGGGATTACAAATGAATTATACACTAGACCAAAAAAAGAAATTAACCAAGTGCTGGATGTGTTTCCTATTCTGTGCGGTATATATTTGTGCAGTCGCAGATATATGAAGGCGGCCACTTTGATCGGCAAACTTTGCCGTGATGTCATACAGGGTGCGGGAGTTGTTCCGACAGCTTGTGAAACACAACGTATGAAGATGAAGGCAAAACGAAAGATGTGCTGGTCTTCATGTGAGCCATGACTGGAAATGTGAGAAGAAGAAGAAGAAGAAGGAAAAAAAAAAAAAGTAATAACAGGACATTTCATCACATTCACAGTGTGTCGGAAACGATGTGAGGAATTTGAGCGAGACGCTCTGAATGGAGAGACCGCGAATAGAGGAGAAGGAGCAGGAGACGTATTGCAACAATGTCAGAAGCACATTCGTGACACATAACAAACGGATGGCGCACGTTGGCTATTCATACGTGGGAAGGATGTACAACCTTGAAACAATCACTGCTTCCGTCACCTCTTTCAGAATCCATTCCTCCTTTCACCTCTCACTTTGACATTTCACATAAAGGGCAGCGCCGGCATTAATACTGCATGTCAGAGGCTATAACTGTGTATGTATTACGTTTTAGCAGGCGTACCCTGAGCCCCGTGTCACACGCACATTATACGTCCGGACGGAATACATCCATCCTGCCCCCCCCCCCCCCCCCCCCCCCCTCCTCCCCCCCATTTTGCACGTCGCAAAAAAAAACCATGATTGTTTTTTTTTGTTTGTTTTCTTTTTCTCCTGGCACACTTCAGTCCCGACACCAAAATGGTGGGGGTAATTAAAATTTCATTCTCACCTTCAAGACACAAACGTATGAGGTACGGGTACGGGTACGGGTACGGGTACGGGTACAGGTACAGGTACAGGTACAGGTACAGGTACAGGTACAGGTACAGGTAGAGTTAGAGTTAGAGTTAGAGTTAGAGTTAGAGTTAGAGTTAGAGTTAGAGTTAGAGTTAGAGTTAGAGTTAGAGTGAGAGTGAGAGTGAGAGTGAGAGTGAGAGTGAGAGTGAGAGTGAGAGTGAGAGTGAGAGTGAGAGTGAGAGTGAGAGTTAGAGTTAGAGTTAGAGTTAGAGTTAGAGTTAGAGTTAGAGTTAGAGTGAGAGTGAGAGTGAGAGTGAGAGTGAGAGTTAGAGTTAGAGTTAGAGTTAGAGTTAGAGTTAGAGTTAGAGTTAGAGTTAGAGTTAGAGATAGAGATAGAGATAGAGATAGAGATATGGGTATGGGTATGGTAGGGGTAGGGGTATGGGCATGGGTACGGGTACGGGTACGGGTACGGGTACGGGTACGGGTACGGGTACGGGTACAGGTACAACGCAAAAGTTTTCAAGGCCCTCGGAACAGATACTGATTTTCTTTAAGGAGTTAAATAGGACGACACGATTATACTCAGTGGAGATTTGAATAAACATTCCAAGATGCTATACTATCTGGAATTACACACACACACGCACACACGCACACACACACACACACACACACACACGCACACACACACACACACACTCAAACACAGACACACTTTGGCAGTATCACACTGTTTACATCATCACAATATCTATTGTGTGAGGAAAACAAAGATGTGTACACGTTAGCGCATAGCTTTCTCGGGCTTGTGAAAAGGAAAAAAAAAGAAGAAGAAAAAAGAAAGAAGGTGGTGGTTTGAATGGAGTGAAGGATGTCTGGTGCTGAAGCATGCGCCGGTGCAGCTGGGCGCTAAACACCTGGATCGCGATTCTGTTGAAATTGAGCCGCAGACGTTTAAATGTTTTCACCCGAATTAGCATAAAAGCGATCCATTTAAGTGTTCGGTGAAAAACCACAAGCTGTGAATCTGCCCGGCGAGTCGACTGGGAAAGAGCGTGGAGGCTGCCGGTGGAACAAAAAAAAAAAAAAAAAAAGGAACATATGGTATCTGACGGATGGATGTTTCCATTAAAAGAAAACGTTGACCCCCTGCAGTAAATCAGACCCTCATTTACATCTACTTAAAGCATCTGAATGCAAACACCCGTCTAAATGTGTGTGCATTGAGGTTCCTCCGTCTCTTCGTGGAAATACTAAAAGTTCTACGATGTTTTGTAACCGTGTGACTTCCTTGTTAAAAACTACTGCAGAGTTTTCAAGGTGTGGGAGGATGAGCCCACAGCTCAACTCACTACATTTACGGAGTCGTAGTTTATGGACTTTTTATAGATTTTACATCGTTTCATAGATTTTATTCCTATCCAAAGGACATATAGGAATATAGATACACAGTGAGTGTTTACATGTAGTCTGCAACTGAGATAGTAATTGTAACTGGCTTTGGACTGAAATTATATTCAGAATTTTAATTTCTATTTCAGTCATTTTTGTTCTTTACTAAATACGTGTTTGAACAATACAAGACAGACCGTTTTAAACTGGCACCCGATGCGTGACAAACTGAGACGCCTCGTTTACACTGACAACCCGTTGTGTTTTGGGGGACAGAGTCACTGAAAGTGGAACTTTTTGAAAACAGCAGTGAAGGTGGAACTTTTTTCAACTTTTCCATCTCCGTGGAAACGGGCAAAATGCAACATTCTGAAAGATTTTTGAAATGTTTCCTCCGTGGTGTCACGACTCCAAGCCTATATTCTCCTGGGACTCGGTGCTTTTATTTTGACAGTCACTGTAATAACTATCCAACGTGGTTGTCGGTCCACTACGATGTCTGTATACTATCATCGGTAATTTGTTTATTCAAAATGTTACATTTTACCTTTCATTAAAAAAAAAAAAAACATAATTGAGATTAAAAATTCTCTTTTGAAATATTATCCTGGACAAGACAGGCAGCAGTTTCAATAAAAAGTGAAAATTTGCCAAAGAAATAATGTAAAAATGTAAAAATAATGTGTTTTCCACCGACACCTCGTCATGTAAATGCGGCCTGAAGTGCAAAATTAGCAGTATTCTAAATTTAAAGCTTTATTTTGAGTAAAATGTGCTTATTTTTTCTGAAATTCTTCGTAAATAATCCCAAGACAGTTCTTGTTGCAGCTTTTCCAGTGATTTTTTCTGTTGAAAAGAGAAGAACCATGAAACCAACGTGGATCCTATTTGGAGCACAATGTCACCCAACACTCACATGTATTTTAAGTTATTTTTCCAACACTCCTCAGTGAGTGACTCTAATTGTAATTGCTGGAATTATTTTCATCTTTGAAATTAAAAAAATCTATTCGGCTCTCAGGCATCTGAATGAGTAAAGTCTAATCTGGCAGCCAGTTAATTATGACCGACAACTTTTGTTTTGCTTTGCTATACAGACCATGGTATTTATTTTAATTATCACACATACGGTAGATGTCATTTGTCATAGTTTAATATGAAAATTAAATTGAGAAATAAAGAAAAATGCATTGTGTAGTGTTGGTTTTAATCAATATTTATGGGACTCAGACATATTTATCAACACCAGATTGTAACATATTGTATTTCTGCACATGTTCATACCGATCTAAACTTGGTTTGGATGAACATTCCTTTATTTTTACACACTTGACAGTTGCTTCCACGGCTGCATGTGTACAAATCCTGCACCAGATTAAGATCTTGAAGTAATCATCTCTTTAAATGAAATTTACTGCGTGTTAATGACATTTTGTGACCGTTTGCTGACGTGCACATAATGCAACCAGTTCTAATTTTGATGGAGGATCCAGGACCTGCAGCAGGAGTTCATGCTCTCCTGTAATGACGGATGCGATTGGCTGCAACCTGCCTCCCATTTCTTTTTAATGGTTCGTAATCAGAGACGTGGAGCTGCAACTTTATCATCCGCGGCGGAGAGGGAGTGCCCTCACCTGTTGTATTTCTCTCTCATTACTTTTGCAAACACACATAATGACTACAAATGAAAAGTGACACCATGCCTGGCAGTTAATTGGCAGCAGAAGTGGAAACCATTGTGGATTTTTTATTTTTTTTTGTGCTTGGCTCCTCTGGACATTGTCCTGCGCGTCTCCATGACTTGCAGTTGGGAGGCAGAAGCAGACGACTGGCTGCTTCACACTTGAACGGTGGGGAAAATAGTTTCTGTGGATGCGGCTTGTTTCAACGGCGAGGCCGCGAGCCCCCGGTGGTTGCAGACCCCCCGCGTGGCTCCGCATGGTTTCGCGTTTATGGATCGTACTGGAACCGCGCTCGCTCAGACAATAAACCACCGAGCAGTTCAGCTCAATTTCAATTCCTCCGGATCTATAATTATCGGAGTGACTTTGAAAATGGCACACGAGCAATTACAGGTATTTTCACTTTTAACAAACCATTTGATAATACATTACAGCTAAAAAAATCTCCAACCCCACCTGGTGATGGACCAATAACTGCTGCAACACTGCTTTTGGATCAGGCCAGGACTTTTATTATAATTTTATTATTTACATTTTTTTTTTTTGACATTTCAAAACTCATTACCGGTTGAACAAATTGATATCTTGGACATAAAATGCAATTAATTCTGACACCACGTCGGCTCAAAACATAGGATTTCAACACAAGAAGCTGAGAGTTATCAAGCATTCACTCACATTTTGCTGTGAGGTAATTAAATGTTTAAATCATTTATCGGATGCATGTTTGCACCTTAACTTAATGTGTGTATTTTATTTGAAATTCTTTCATCTACATTTTCTTTTCCCTATGCCATCAACTTTGTTCATATTCACGTGAACTGCATCTTTTTCTTGAAGAATTGGGAATTTATGAAAGAGTTGCAAGTAATTCAAGATCTTCGATTTGTACAATAGCAAAAACAAAACGAGGATTAATTTAGATTTTTTTTCTTCTTTTTTTTTTAGTGGCACAGTGGCTGTGACGCTGCATTATTTTACCGGTCCTACCCATTCCAGATGAAATTGAGCTGCTTATGGCCCCCGAACTGAAAAAGTTTGACACCCTTGATTGAAACTAACAGATTCAAAATCCACTTTTTAGGAGAAACACACCTGCTCAGTTTCCTTCTCTGACTTCTGAGAAAACTCCCGAAATTTGCCAAAAAAAAATACCAAATACATTTTTTTGGTTCCCCTCAAATGACAGTGATGTTTGAAGCTGCACTACCTTCACCAGATTTGGATTTCAAATCAGATTTGTGAAGCTGCTGGAGACGCGAGAGCGAATCAAACGGACCCATCACTGGCCCCAATTTTCCAGGGCTACTTCATAATTCATTTTGATTTGAATACATTTTCTCGCCTTTCACAGCAAACCCGACTGATTTGCCAAAGAATCACAGTCGGCGCTAATGAGAAGCAGACGACCGACCCTCCTTACCAGCACAACAAAAAGGATGCTTCTTGCAGGCTATTTCCTCATGCTAATTAGCTGCTAGCTGTACAAAGCACACAGAATGCAGGGGGGGGGGGAGCATTGTGCATCTGAAGCTAAATAAAGGTATGCCTGTCAAATGCGGCATGAATCCTTTATGAGGAAACATCCCATGCAGGGGTTAGCGACAGGTATTGCGCAATATTTGGTTAAGCTCCTAATTTATGGGTGGACTGTTTTTGCCTTTTGTTATTTACTGTATGAATTAGCTCATGAATCATTTATAACGCGTCTGTGGAGAAGCAGGACCAACATATTAAATAAATAATGCCGCTCCGGCTGGCCTGTGTTTATGGGGATCTGGTAAATCCTGATTTTTATTTATTTTTTTTTTTTTTAAACAAATTTGTTTTTGTTGGCCATGTTTCTCCCAAGAAAAATCTGGAGACTGCAGAGAGAGACGCCTGGTTAGATTCTGTAGACAGACAAGACACACAAATGGGTGCATGCTGCTCCTTCCCCTCTGCCTCCACAGTGAGCTGGATGCTGAAGGTGTGCAGAAAAGATCATTACCATCTAGTGAGCTCTACCTATAATACCATGGCAACGGGAGAGAAATGTGACCGTGAGATGTGCTCCACTCGCCGGCTAAACTAAAAGCACATCTCTTCAAGGACTGGGAGTAAACAGACACATTTGCCCAATGGAGTGGAGCTGATAGGTGTTCCATGTTCGGAGTTTAGAGATCATTTCGATGTATTTTGACATTTTTCTTCTCACCCCCCCCCTTGCAAATCATTGTCAGTCCACAAATCCTGCTCAGAGCATCTTCCTGAATGTGACACGAGCAAGTGAGAACCTTTTATCTTGCATCATATATTTCTGATCCACTGTACCACCAACCCACGTCTGTTTGTATTGAACCAAGCTAATACAAGTTTCCTCTCTGATTTCAACACCTGCTTATTGGAACTGAACGTGGAATGCAATGCGACACATGAAAAGTTCGATGTAGGAGAATTACAACATCAAATACAGATTTCAACAGTAGTTATGTTAAGTGTATGATGCCAGTGAAATCTATTACGCAGCCTTACTTTGTGACCTCCCTACAACCTGGTCGCTTCCCGACTTGATAGCGCGCCGCAGCGGAGGAACATAAAAGAGAAATGACATTTAACACCTTGGCTTAAAACGAAGTGGATATTGCGGTTATGTTTCATCATTTAAGACTGTCACGACCTGTTTAAATATCACAGCGAGCCATCTTAATAAAGCCGACGGAATTTAACGCGGGCGGAAGCCACCTGCGTGTGACACGCGGAACGAGGTGCTTCACATTGTAGTGGCTTATTAAAGGACCTCGAACGACTGCAATGATAATATTTTCCACGGTTGTTGGGAGGAATACATTTCCCATCCGTCAAACTTTAATGGGATTTTGCCAAAAGCACGTCTGTGTGATATGTATGAATGCTATGGTGGCTTGATTTGATGGGCACAATCATGCCACATGATGGAAATGTCAAGGCAGGACCTTGGGGGGGGGGGGGGGGGGGGGGGGGGGGGGCATGACGACACGGCCGAGAGGGAATACTGATTCGGGGGTTTTTGCATATCAGTATGGTGAATACATTGGATACTTGAATTAAATCAGTGAAAATTGAAAATATATATTTTTTTGTTTTAAATATCCCCTTGAGCAAATATTCTAAATGTTAATCTGCCCGTTGCGTGACCTCGGAAAACAAACGCGATGCACTCTAACGGCGCCGGATTCACAGCATCATTTATACGTCGCCCGCTCATTCCTCAAAGTTTGATTCATTCCACTTGATGACTTTTCAAAAAAGGTGAAGTGAACTCGGCAGTCCTCCCACAGGCGCAGGTCTCGGGCCGACTCCCTATTACCTTTTAAATCACTTTCGCTCAAGGGCGGCAAGGTCAAGCAGGTTCAACTGGGAAAATAAATAATGAATCCAATAAGGGTAATTAAAACGAAGCGTGGCCACCAGACGAGCTGCACACAAACCGAGACGGTCCTCCACGAGGCTCCGACGCTAAAAAAACCCGAGCTTCTTCTGTGAGAAGTTGCGGCTTCGGAGGCGGGGAGGTGTGTAATCCCAATTCATTAAACACTGAGGTGAGAAGAGCTCCGCTCATTTATCACCGTTAGTCTCTCTCGTCAAAATGGCGCCGTGGTTTCTTGCGGTTGACATTTGTCACTGCTGCACAAACGTGTCAGGAAAAGGGGCTTTAGCGGTGATCCCGGGGGGGGTGGGGGGGGGTATCGATTCATTTGATAAGGCCTGCTATAAGCAACATACTAAAGTGCAGCGGAAAGAAGGTTAATCCCTAAATAACAATGCTGAAAGCATAATGACTGATGCAAACGACTGAATCCATCTCATCCAGGCTGCAGCAGCTTTGCTTGGATAATTGATCCCCGAGCATCGACAACGATCTGAGCTGCATTAGTCTCATTTCAAATATCAAGTGTCTTCCATTCACCCATTCCAACGTGCCCATCGAGAACTTCCGGAGGTTTAAACGGCTTTTGTGAACGAATGGAAAACGCCCGCGATTGGATCAGATTCGTTAAGATGTCGTGTCTTACGTGTTCTTCGGATGGGAAATCTATTTGCTGGGTTCTCTGGCGGCGGCGTGACGTCTCCACGAAGAGTCGCCCGCTCCGAGGTTGGTCAAATTTCTATTCGCACTAGTCAAAAAGAAACAAACACGGAAATGACTGGTTCTGCCCATCGGATTTATATTGAAATCTTGTGGGATTTATAGTGAATTTTTAGTGTTTTTCTATAGAATTGCTGTTGGAATCCTGCTGAGTGACGATGTACAGAGCCAGAAGCTGAATCAACAGTCTGTCGAACCCCCCACCCCCACCCCCACCCACCTCCTCAACATCCCACAGCCAGCGCACGTGAAGTTAACTTGCTCGTAGTTGATGTAGTGCATTTTGTAACTGCAATTATCGTCATTACAATTAGATCTGTTTAACCGAGCTGGTAGCCATTAATCTCCTGCAGGCAATAGATTAGATCTATTTACAGCTGCGCTGCAAACATCCGGGATGCTCCCCCTGCCCCGACTCACATTTTAGACAAGAGAGAGACTAAAGTTCAGCGAAACAGAAGAATATATTTGGCGTTGCAGTGGAAACACCTGCAGTGAGACCGTCATAACAGACGCCACCGATACAGTGGTTGGAGGAAGATGCACCTCTTTTTAAGCTATTTGTATTTCTGGAGCAACTTTGTGAAATTCAGCAACAGCCAATGTGTCTCATGCACGTCTGACAGTGAAGAAGAAGTGAGGAGGGAAAATAAAGAAAAGAAGACGTAGGCGAAAGCATCTCGTGAAGGGATAATCAGAATTAAGTGTACAAAAATTGAATTAAAGGTCCCTTTGTAAAAAGTGTTAATAGATATAGATTAGAAATAATTCAAATGAAGAAAAAGGAAAAAAAAAATAAGTAAAGAGGAATATGTAATAGCTATACATAAGGTCAATATGAAAATTAAGAAACGCTTCCAACTTTTTTCATTAAAAGCAGATTGTAAAAAGAACGAGATGTACTGCAGTAACAAGCTACATGTAGCATCCATGCTAGTAATACAAAGTATTGAAAGGACATCGAATACCAAATGAAAACCAAGGAAACAATATACACAAAGTCAGTGCGTAGTATGTGATCCCAAAAGTAACTTTAGGAAGGAAAAGTAGACACTTCATGACAGTGAATGACGTAAGAGCACAAAGGAGAAAATACTTTCCATGGAAACGACGTCACACGTTCACATGTGGATGAAGATGATTTACAGGCTGAACAGAAAATACACGTAGACTTAAAGGCCCCGTTTAAACGTCAACGTTTCGAGTGAAAATGTATTGAAAAGTTGCGTTTTCCACATTTCCACGGAGACTCAGTGTTTCCACGTCGCGTTTCTACCCCGTTTCCACGGCGATGGAGATGGAACATTTTCCAAAAATTGGCATTTTCAGAGCCTCTGAGCATTCTCCGGAAAGCTGGACAACCGAAACGCTGCAAACATTTGCGTCGTGGTGTTAGCGGAGCCTCACGTTGATAATTATGGCGGCGTGGTGGTCGCGCGGTTTGCACGCGAAGTGAAAAATCCTTGGTTTGAATCTGGGCTTGATGGAGCTTTAGAGTAAAGTCTGAGGCCCAAAATAAATCACTTTAAAAAAAAAGGAGGATGAAAACCTCTGCAGTGCCGAGCCAATTCTTCCCGACTATGTATAGAAGATTGTGGGAGTTGTGTGAAAAGCCACAGTAGAGGTGTAAAGACAGTGGAATTATGCACTTAATTATTGAAATACACCAAAATAAAGATGGAGGCTTCCTCAGAAAAGGTGCTATTCTCATCCGTCTTAGATAAATATATAAAGAAGTAAATTGCCACTCAAAAGACGAGGAATAAGAGCTTCAAAGAAGAAAGGATGAACTAACTGACCCCAAATAAATATTCAGTGGAAAAAAATAAAAATAAAACACATTTCCTTCCCTGAATGTTTTATTTCATTTCTATTGATCAAAACTCATTCATCAGTGTTGTTTAATTTCTTTATCTTGTCGTTTGTCACAACATAATGATAAATAATCACTTGTTGCACACAGTTTGGCTACATTTTACATCAAGTTGTTCATATTTGTAAAAAAAATTTTATTGTAATGGACTTAAGAGACAAAAAAAAAAAAAAAAAAAAAAAGACAAAATGAGAAAGGAGCGAAGAAGAGTCATTAACTGAGATGCATGGATACTGTGCGAATCACACACACACACACACACACACACACACACACACACACACACACACACACACACACACACACACACACACACATCTTGCATTGAATATTGCTATAATTTCCAGTATATATGAATATAACATGAATTTGGGAGTAAAGTCACAATATTAATGAACGTCA
The DNA here is from genome assembly GCF_963422515.1 of Blennius ocellaris. NCBI lineage: Eukaryota > Metazoa > Chordata > Actinopteri > Blenniiformes > Blenniidae > Blennius > Blennius ocellaris. Next base: position 1,529,908 of record NC_137658.1, on the reverse strand, counting down.
TGATCAATCACTTGAGGGTAAAATCTGTTTTTGAGCCATTAAATCAGTGAAGCAGTTGATAATTGTGTTCATGACATAACATGATATATAATCCAGGTATTAATATTGTTTTGATCATTGTAGGATTCACATGACCAACATAACATGTTTTGTAGAGCAGAACAAGCATGCATATGCTCTTATTGTGTAATATAATAGAATCTCATCAAAACTGCTGTTAAAAATACTGTATCTTTCATTTCCACTGAATTATAAGCAGAAATTATGAACAACAAGACTAAAATCCTTCACTTGATGTGGAATAAATGCTAAAGTTTGAAGAGTTTGAGTTGTTTCTGGTCATATAGTCGTATTTCAACATTAAACAGGTGCTTCTCTGAATGTCTGCAGTTCCTCTCTGTAATATTATCAACATATGCACCATATGTGCAATTTAAATATGTGGAGAGTATATCTGGTAAAAATACTGAAAACGGTTGAGTTTTTTTAGTTTGATGAAATATATTGACCTGCAACATGACCAAGCCGTCCAGCTGACTGAACACCACAACGAGTTGCAATCCTCCAAGGCTCCGCTTGCAAAACAAGAGAAATCGCAGAGCCGCTGGCGACACAATGTCCCGAAAACTTCTCAGAAGGTAGAACTTTTGAAAATGCTTCCTCTCCATTGCTGTAGTAATAATTCAACTTTATCCATACTCACTGTTGTTCATGTTTAAAACATGTTTTTTTTTCTCTTTACCCATTAATGTGTGGTTTCATCACATAAAACCAAAAAAACCTACAGTGCCACCTTGTGTCTTGGAATGCTAATTACATCATTTTCAATACCTTGAAAACCTTCTGAAACTAAAACATAAACGATGCCGAACAGGCTCTACATCTTCTACATGTTTATAAATACAAAATAAGTTCTATCTTAACTATTTTGTGATTCGATATCTTGTAAAATTGCCAAATACAGGTTCAGTGACCACAAAATCAGAAACTCTTGATATGCGATCTGGAGCTTTGCAGAGTTGAAATGTTAAATCTGGAATGATCGTCTTCCAAAAATAGAATTGAAAACCACAAAACAAAAAAAAAAAAGTGAGAAGTCGCTGTGTTTCAGGATGTTGTGTCGGAGGACTTCTACCCAGAGGGAAACTGGCACCACAGCTCTAAAATATGAATCTCCCTATCATCCCGATCTGCAATTTTGAAATAATTTCAAATCTAATCAGTGACACTTGACGTTACACAGCAGTGGGAACGTAACAGGAATAATCCGTACTGGGAGCGATGACTCAGCGAGAAGCTGACACTATGATGGATGAGCACCTGTAAAAGTTCTGCATTAGAGGCGGTGAGGCCGGAGCGCGGAGATAAAAACCATCCAAGATGAGACAATTAACACAGAAAACATTGCTATCATCAATACAAACACGGGGCGCTGACATTACTATTATATTCCCTCAGAAATCCAGCTGTAGGATTGGATTTCGTGAGTGCGCATTTACAGTAATAAAATTCAAACATCGTCTCTCGGGTAACATCAAAAGGTTCTTCCACTGCTGGTGGAGACAAATAGCAATTTCGTGGTACAATGCAGCCGACGTTTAGCAGAAAAGAGAGGAAACACGAGTCCATTAGGTGTTATATGTCGTAAATAATTTAACCCACATGGACACGGTGCTGCGAGGGAGACGGGACCCAATCCGGAGGAACACATCAGACCTGGCTTTAACCAACACAAATCTAAACGCTCATCACTGGAGTTACGCTCGTCAGCAGAAATGTATTTGAAATGAGCACACTGCCAAGGCACTCACTTAACAAGCCACTCGTAGAGTAATTAACAGATGGAAGAGCAGCCTGTGGTGTATTTTCAACAAGAACTTCTGATGTACATTTTAATTACTGACGATTTCGCTCCTATTAGTTGTTGTTTGAATTTGAGCAGATTTTGATTTTGGGTATGTAGGTCTGCCGCGGCCTCGGGAGACGGCGGCGGCGCGGCGCCTCCGTTCACTGAGCCTCCCCTCTCAGTCGCAGGGCGAGCTGACACAAAAACAAACTCCGTGTCTTCTTTTCAAAGTGTGGAGTAAACGCAAAACTTTTTTTTTTTCCGAAAACGGACAAGCACTTGTTTTCAAATAAATCCGTGTTGTGTGAACAGGACCTCAAGTCAACTGTACAGTAACGACTGCAGCTTTAAGGTTTCCTCTCAACATCCTGTTCCACGTTCAAATTTCTTCTGCTCTTTTTTTTATTATTATTCTACCAGTTGTGCTCTCTCATTGAAAAAGTGAAATAATATAATTTTTTTTGAATTTGGTAGCTCTGAAATGTGGCAACAAAAAAAAAACAAGAAGGCCGTTGCTGGGCTAATCCCCCGCCGGAGGGCTTTATATTTTCTCACAAAGCCAGCTCTAAGGCAGCACACTTGGTACACTAGAGGGTGTTCCATGGGTCCTAGTAGATAATTATGTAGAATCTGAAAGGTCTTCTTCATAAGCTATGTCAAAATACGTCTCCAGAGCCCAAAAGGTGTTTTTTATGCACTTAGTGACCCTGTGACCTGATATGCAAATGAGGTCATGGTCACCATGGTGCCCCTTCTCCCCAGGTGGAGTGTCCATGTGTGAAGTTTGGTGACTGTGGGCCCAGGAACTGCTGAGAAATGAGGAGAAATGTTTATATGAAAATACATGTATTGTGCAACCATGACGAGCAAACTTCAGACCCTACCAATCTTCAAGGTCAAGGTCAGGTCACTTGGTGTACTGGAGGTTATCCCTGGAGTGTGTATCATGTGTGTATAAAATTTCAGAGCCCTAGCTCAAAAACCTAGGCCTCCAGAGCCCAAAATGTGTTTTTAAGCACTTCGTGACCCTGTGACCTACTTAATATGCAAATTAGGTCAAGGTCACCATAGTATCCCTTCCCCCTCTGAGATGTATCCACATGTGAAGTTTGGTCACTGTGGGCCCAGGGGTTGCCGAGATATAGGTAGAAACGTTCGAACGGACGGACAGAGACTGTTTCAAGATCCCCCTTCGGGGCCTAAAAAAAGAAGCCAAACAGAAATGATTGCTCAAGTCATTTCCTGTTCATTCAAACCCACAGATTTTTTTTATTTTTGAGCTGTTTTGGTTTTTTCCGACGGGTTGTGCTCGGCTCTCACTTTCCCCATCTATTTTCAGATTAGCCGCTCCTGTATCATTAAAGCCGAGAGTCAGCGGAGCAAATTCCCCATGACTGACAGACAATACACTAACATTGTCCTGATGTATTTCTTTTGTTTTTCCACATCCGTTTGTGCACTTTTACGCTCGATGCATGTTGGCAGCTGAACTGATCCTCGGGTCGCGCCGGGGAAAAAAAAGACCGTCTGAATCCTGAATGCACATTTACCTGCACGGCTTCTCCTCCATATCTGGAGCATATGATAGCAGACACACTGGATCACGCACACAACGGAGCTAAATACAACTTGAATCAATGGCTATGGGCTACGCAGCTGCAACTCGCAGAGGATCAACAGCACGCCTCGACCGCAAACAACCCGACGACAAGCTCCTCGCACCGTTTTTCACACCGGGTTTGTTTATGAGCTGAACGCCAAGACCGTCCGTCGCTGCTAAACTCCGCTCATCTTGCTCCCACATTTGGCATGCTGTGTTTGTGCAGTGCTGAGTCATTTTCGCAGGATAAACACAACTGGAAGGTGAAACAAGTACCGTATTTTCCGCACTATAAGGCACCTAAATACCTCAAATTTTCTCAAAAGCTGCCAGTATAACCCGGTGCACCTTATATATGGAAGAATTGTTCTACTCCAGACTGCTATTTGACAGCTGAACAACCAGAAGCTTTTATTTTGACAACTCTAGCTTCGTAACCGGATCTTCAGAGCGGACGACACTCCACACAACACATTCATCACTCATGGTTGCACACCAACATTCTAACAAACCAAAATAAACTAGATGAAATAATGACTCCCTAAACTGGGGAACAAAAACACATAAACACAATCAACACAACACCAAGCCCAACAACGACCCACAATAACCTCCAACAACACAAAACATGAATTCCCATCATGCCTTGCATCCTGAGCTCCTCACTGCAGCCGATAGCTGCAATGAATTATGGGAGTTTCTGTTTGTGGTGTTTTAAATGCAATTATTGGGGGGTTCTATTTGGTTTGTGGTGTCGGTAATAATTGTGTTGTGTTGTGTTTCTGTTGCTTAGTTCATGTAGTTTAGTTTATTACCGGTAGTTGTAAGTTGTCAACCAGCAGTGAAGAAGGTTTTGTGTGTAGTGTCCTCCTGGCATAGGCTGCAGGTAGGACTATCAAAATAAAGTGCGTGCACCTCTCTGGGTGTTAGAATCAGTGGAAAATGTAACCTAATGGCTTTGAGCTATAAAGGTTATGACCACTGGTTTATTCCATGTGCCTTATAATCCAGTGCGCCTTATAGTGCGGAAAATATGGTAGTTATTCCAAGTCCAAAAACAGAAACTCGTAATAATTCATTTTTCACTACATTGCAGTGTCCGTACAAAAAAAAAACCCCAACAAAAATGCACATTGGAATTCCTCCAGCCAATAATCCAACATCCAATCAGACTGAGTTTGTTTTGACGGAAGACGAGTAGGCTAATACTATCAATCCAAAAGCACAGCGCCAACTATGTTGTCATGACATGTACAATTACGGTTCCTTCCAGCGGGACCACGGCTGCTGCTTCCAGACAATTTAGCTGGAACTGATCCAAGACCACTTCCTCACATTAAACACAGTCACCGACTTTAAACCCGGGCTAAGGAATAAACAATAATTGATAAACAACAAAAAAAAAAAGAAGAAAACGAACTGCAACTGCCTCCATTAAATCCTGTGCAGGAAACAAAAGGTCACGCAAAGATAAAAGTAAAAAATAGAAAATATTAATCATTCAGGCGTTTTAAATACTTTTAAGAATAAAATGTTCTGATTTTCACTGTTGCAATTTTAAACTGTTGATATTTAACAACTTATTTCAGAACTTCAAGAATAAAGAAGACTAAAGTTAATATCATATTTAAAATAACTTAATCGTATTGAATATATTTCAATATCGAATTCAGCTGTGCCAAACCTGAGGCCAGAACCGGCAAATAATCATTATGGGATGGATTCGGCCTATTCACGATGCGATTGGACTGAATGTAGATCCTATATTGAATTGACCTCATGACATGAAGCAAAAATCATTGCTGCTAGTTGCTGGTTAAATTAACATTATTATACGTAAAACTAAAGTTGCCGGAACTTTCAAGACAAATCGTGTTAGAAATGTTCCCCCTCCTGGCCGGTGTCTGAAAATCTCTTCTTGCAGAGCAACGTACTGCTGGCAAGCTGTTTCACAATTTAAAAAAAACCAGTGTGACATTTAATTAACAACCAAACTTTGGGTAAGCACGCATGCCCTTTTCCAGTACAGCCTTATTTCACACTCACATGCTTAAAGACGTTCCCACAGGACAGCTTCACGGAGCAGCCAGCTATTTTTACTGAGCGCGTTTTATTTATTTCCTATTTTCTTTCTTTTTTTACGAGGACCACAATGGAAATAAGTCTTATTTATGACTTTTTTTTGTGTCATCCTTGTTGTTTTTTTTTTACATGCCATCAAAATGATGAATATGTTTTATTTTGTATTCACGTGTAGACGATCCAAATATATTCATTCATTCATTCACTCCGGACGCTCTGCCCATGTGCACGTCTAGCAGCAGGCCACGCCACACATCACTGGCTAATTCTCCTGTACAGCCTGCATTCGTTTGCTTCTGCGTGTTACCTTCCGTCCCGCTCCCTCTCTCTCTCCCTCTCTCTCTCTCTCTCTCCTCGGCGGACCGGAGGCGGCGGAGAGGCGATGGCAGGGATCATTACATCACAAAACACCCGGTGGCCATTGTCCTCGGCAACTGCCACACAGCATTACCACAACGCTCTCCACAAACGAGTGGACAGGTCGTGTGTGCTGCAGCACCAGGAGGGGATGAGGGGATGAGGGGAGGGGGGGGGGGGGGGGTGAAGAAAGGAGGAGGAATGAATAAGAAATTGAGGGAGGAGAGCTGGAAAAACTGATGGGAGGGTGTTTGTCCCCCCCCCCCCCCCCCCCCCCCACCCCTGGGTCCAAATCACAACTATGCTCATATGCTTGACATTTGTGTTTCCGTGACCCGGATGATGTTTGCTTGGACACAGAGAGATTGCACGGGGTCAGAGGTCACAGGGAGACGAGGGTGGGGGGGGGGGGGGGGGGGATGTCAGACTGGTCAGCGCCACCTTCCAGCTTCCTGCTGTTCCCACTGAGGCCTGGCATTTCTGTCTTGATGGCGACGGGCTCCCGCCCCCACAAGGAGAATGTTTTTTTTTTTTTTTATCCAAACATGACTCCTTTTGTTGGTTCACAGGAGGACAAGTCCTCCCCGCTTTTATTGCTTCGCAAACCCACATTTTCCGAAGTATGCTCTCGACCTTTGTGGCTCCGCAGGGGGGGCCGGAGCCATCAAAAACAACTCGGCGAGCACGCACACTTATCTAAACACAAGTCATTATGTTCTCTCATGTAGCTCCTAACTGGATTCATAACATTTGTTCTGGGGGTGTATCCAAGCTGGAGATATAAAAAAACACAAATATTGGACCGCTGCACACTGGTATGACGCAATCCTCAAAGTTTTACCCATTAAAAGTGAATCGACAACACTTTGGTGACTCCCCGTTAGGTTTCAGCGTCTTCACATTCCAGATTCTTTTCAACAACTTGCCTGGGTTTTGTGGATTTATGTTTTGTTTCCCTCAGTTGTTTCTGTGCCTTCGTCTCATCTCACACTAACTCAATGATGTGGAGATCTGAGCTTTGTGGGAGCGACACCATCTGTAGGACACCTTCTTCTTGCAGTTGAAGGGAATTTTCATCACGGCAGCTGTATGACGGGGATTGTTGTCTCATGCCGCACAATGAAAGTGGAGTCTAATCTGGAGCCACATATGGCGCTTTTCCACTAGTACCTCCTCACCTCGCCTCACCTCAAGCTCCACTCCGTTTTGTTAGTTTTCCATTCCAAAAAAAGTCGAACCGTGGTGTGGGTGGAGTCGCCTGAAATGTGCACAACCTGGATAGACTCTGTGTCTCCTGACCCAAAGTGAACATGCATTTGATATTAGCTCAAATAATAAACAAGAAGGCCGTTGCTGGGCTAATCCCCCGCCGGAGGGCTTTATATTTTCTCACAAAGCCAGCTCTAAGGCAGCACACTTGGTACACTAGAGGGTGTTCCATGGGTCCTAGTAGATAATTACGTAGAATCTGAAAGGTCTTCTTCATAAGCTATGTCAAAATACGTCTCCAGAGCCCAAAAGGTGTTTTTTATGCACTTAGTGACCCTGTGACCTGATATGCAAATTAGGTCATGGTCACCATGGTGCCCCTTCTCCCCAGGTGGAGTGTCCATGTGTGAAGTTTGGTGACTGTGGGCACAGGAGCTGCTGAGAAATGAGGAGAAATGTTTTTATGAAAATACATGTATTGTGCAACCATGACGAGCAAACTTCAGACCCTACCAATCTTCAAGGTCAAGGTCAGGTCACTTGGTGTACTGGAGGTTATCCCTGGAGTGTGTATCATGTGTGTATAAAATTTCAGAGCCCTAGCTCAAAAACCTAGGCCTCCAGAGCCCAAAATGTGTTTTTAAGCACTTCGTGACCCTGTGACCTACTTAATATGCAAATTAGGTCAAGGTCACCATAGTATCCCTTCCCCCTCTGAGATGTATCCACATGTGAAGTTTGGTCACTGTGGGCCCAGGGGTTGCCGAGATATAGGTAGAAACGTTCGAACGGACGGACGTACGGACGTACGTACGGAGACTGTTTCAAGATCCCCCTTCGGGGCCTATCAGCCACGGCGGGGGATAACTAGTTTATAGTGTTATATATTTATTAATAATGTTACCAAATATGGATTGTCAAGATCGTTCGTCACTGTCCGGTGTTTCAGTTTCACTGGTACCCGTGTTAACTGGTGACTTCTGCCACCAGCCGTTCGCGGCAGCTGATGTTAAAAATGAGACGAAAAAATTATAAGATACTTTAAACTTTAATAGAAATGTGGTTAAATAGCATTCGCCAGTACAGCTACGGATTTCAGTCGGGTTTTACCATCGGCTGTGAAAAGGAGACGCTGGAGGAAGCCGGGCACCAGCTAACAAGGGAACCGGTTAATGTGAAACACCAGTGGTATCCGTGGCTCCTGCACACGCCGAGTCGAGTTGGCCTGAGGAGAAACTAGTGCAAAAACACTAAAATAGTCCGAGTCTTTCAATAACTTAAAAAAAAAAAAAAAACTTCAACAAATTAATGTTTTGGGAATATACTTAACCGTCTACTATATACTCAAAATGTGTGCCTGTATAGTGTTTGTACATACACGTTTCAGTGTCCAGACTTTGTTGTATCAACTTGTGGTGAGAGATGAAATTCTCGTGCATTTAGGATTTTGATTTTGAAAAACGATTCGACTCTGAACAACGGGAAAGAGCAGATTAATTCAGAGTTGAGGGAACGATCCTCCATCACAGGACAGAAAGGAGCGATTATGTATTCTTGGAGGAAAAAGACTCATGTTTGTAGTAATCCGTCCTGACGCCAGATATGCATCCTCTGATTTTCTTCACTCGAAGGTTTTTGTTTTTTTTTTCTCTGCCGAGCCCCTTGTTTTCAAATTATTTATTTATTCCTTCAATTCCCCTGTATTTATATGTCTGGGATTTGCAGGACACATTATTTGCATTAGCCGCTGTGCAGAATAAAGAATGACCTCCAGTTTTCTGGCTCACCGTGTCTGTTCTCTGCCCTTTATGTTTCTCTGCTTCCCCATTTGACATTATTTGGCCAACTTGTTTGTTGTCATACCCGGTTTGTTCAACTCTGTGTTTGTCTGCCTTTTGTATTTGTCTTAATGTTTGCAGAGATGTATTTGCTCTCTGCTGTTTGCCCGCTCTGTGCGGCGAGGAGGTTTGTGACTTCACTTGTAAAGACCAAACCCAACATGTTCCCCGGCACATCATTCCCGTGGAGCAACACACCGGGCAGCACATTGCTTCAAGAAGAAGATATTAGCTCTGCACGAGAAGAAAACAGATGCAAACAAACACAATAAATGACGCTTCGGTTCCTCTTTTCATCCTAAATCTGTGTATTCTGCTTTAGTGTGGACTGTGTTGAACCAGACTGCAGCACATAGAGACGTATTCACAATATCTCACCTCATTCAAGATGCGATGTTGATTTTTTTATTTATTTTAAGTGATCTGGAAACCTTACGGAATATGTATTTAATTATTTTGGATATAAAAAAATTGGTTACATGTTTATATCTTATGTTTCTTTAATGGCTTGTGTTGAAGAGATGAGTGGAATCTATTCTGCTGGACAGCAGGACACTAATCTGTTCCACGGCTTGCATCGTGAGTTGTTTTGTTTATTTGTTTGTTTTTGC